>NC_052944.1:21787709-22087709 GCF_013358895.1 Oreochromis aureus | reverse complement strand
AGTTTCTTGCAAACGTGTGTTACGGTGTAGGCTCTGCTGAATACAATGACCCTGATGCACCTTAATCAGAAAGCCACAGATGACCACAGAGCATGGTCTCCGCTGCGTTCGCCCTCGCAGACCTCTGCTGTGTTTGTTTACATCGCCTAAAAAGGGGCACGACACTCAATTTGAGCAGTAATTTAGAAAAAGAGCGCGAGATCACTGCAGAAAGTTTACTCGCCAGTGCGGTGGTACAGACTCTATAGAGGTATTCGCGTCCTTGCCACAGTGTACAGCAAAGAAATCCCTCCTCCCTGGATTTTAATGAATCTTGGCTCAGGTGGATCTGTGTGTGTGGGTAGAGCCGATCAATTAAAACCCCCACTATCTGTTCTTGCCAGTAGTCAGACGGTGGCAACAAACCAAAGAGAAATCTTAATGTGATCCATTACGCAGCCCGTCTCACCGGCCCATCTTTGTGTGTCTCGATTCATATGAACATGTCAATACAACTCCATTACCTTGCTCTAGTCACCCCAGGGGCTCTGTTACTGCGTATGCACTGTAGAGAGGTATTTGTATGCAAGCTATCACATCACTTAAGCTGTTTAAAGTTGATAAAAGGCACCGGGCCTTTAGGGATACGATGCATGAAATCACCTAACCCTCCAACGCGCCGCCATCAAGGCTATAGCATGTCACCACAGAGACCACTAATTATATTACATTTCACCTTGCAATTATTCCCAGTGTTCCAGCTGGCTCTATTTCACTTTCTTTTCAGCTTGTTTTGTGGCTTCTGAGCACAGATTTCCTTTAAAAAAAACTCTCCCTAATTATCCACTTTTTTGGGATTGAGTCTGGTGAAAGAAAACAAAGAGAGAGAGTGGGAGGGATCGGCAGGGAGGACCTGCAGGGAGATGGCAGGTGGAGAGGGTGGCTTTTGTTCAGTGAACTGCTCCTCCCGGGCCCGGCCGGAGTTTCGGGACGAGCCCAACCCCATTACGGGGCGAGCTTATGACACGTGCCGCCGCCGAGGCGGTTTTTACCCTCTTGTGGCGTCTGCTTTCCTCCTGAGGGTAGAGAGGAAGCTCACACTGACTAGTTTGGCAGCAGCTTTCAGTGACCTCTTCTCCAAATTTTCCAGAGTGCTGCGGAGCAGTTCGGCACCCTCCCTCCGGGAGCGTTGTTCTGACAAATTCTGCAGCTGCCCTGTCATGCCCGTCTAACTCCCTGGGTGTTGGAGCCATTTCATGGAACATACTGTAAAATATTTTGTCAGGAGTGATGGCGATGAAAGGAAGCAGCGTGCTCCTGTAATTCCTGGAAAACAGATGCGACTTGTAATCGGTTTATATTAAATAAGCGAATCTTTGTGTTTGTGTGTGAATGTGCACATAAACTGCACTTCAGAGACAGAGACGGGGCGCTTTTCAATCTCATATTGAAACTAGCTCGCGCCAGTAAATGGTTTCTTGTGCGTCTTGAGAGATATTTTAAATTTGCTAATGGTTTCTGAGTCAGATTGACCTTCAGTTATTCAAACTTACTGATGGACTAAGAAGAGAAAGGCAACTTTCCAAACTGATCAAAGTAAAAGGAAGAAGGGAAAGAAGACACTTTAAAAGACGGGGAAAATTTTTTTTACAGTAATTTACCGTTATTTGTGAATACAGTTGAAAACCGTAAATGCTGGTGCCTTGTTACACTTTTCTTTTTTTTTCTTTTTTTTGATTGAAGGCCGACTCGACTCGCAAAATCAGGATGGATCACGTCCCGCTACCTCATTAACCTCACAGTTAACTTAGTGAAGCAGGCCTTAAATACTGCTGCGACCTGAATGAGGGCGCTGATCAGATTTTGGACAGTTCCATTCTGCCGTGTGTAAAGACTCAGTTCTGTAACATTTGAATTCAAGGCATCGAATACATCGTGAAAAAAAAATCTAAATTTTTCAATTTCGAATTTTATGATTTTGCAAAAAAATTCCTCCTCAAAACACGTGCAGGGCCAAAAAACGGAGTCGACGTCAAGTGATGACGAGCAGGTCCTGATGTTTCTAAGCAAGAAAAGGAAAAAACTGAGATTCTGGGTTCATCCAGTTATCAGGAGAAGGCAGCAGCAGGGAGAATTTCATGGTTTGATCCAGGAGTTGAAGCTGTATCACGGCCGCTTTTGTACATATTTCAGGATGTCAGCGGAGCTGTTTGAGCTCTTATTGGCAGAATGGAGGCAGAGAAATAATTTGGGCTACAGCCCACTTATTACCAAACGCAGCGCTCTGATTGGTCAGAGCTGTTTACTCGCATATGAAAAATCTGAAAAATCGAGCTTGATCCTACAAAATAAAGGCGGCAAATTCATCCTGCAATATTATGCGGTCGATGTCAACGCCTGCGTCTGAGCTGAGTCCAAAAAATATTTTTAACAAACAAAACATTGGGACAGATTTTAGTCCAGAGCGTAAAGGCCTTTACACTACACAGCTCTTAATTTTAAACTTTGAATTCGGGTGTTTTCGGTCCCTTTGCTGCAGCTGTATAAAATCCAGCTCCTAGCCAAGCACTGTGCCTTTACAAACATTTAGGAAAGAGCGGGTCGTCCTAAACAGCTCACTGAGTTCAAGTGTTGTGCTGTAATTAAATCACCATCAGGAGCCACCAGGAGCCTCATGGCACAGGTTTACATGGCCGAGCACCTCCCTTTGGTGTAAAGTGTAGGTAACACAGTATTTTTTGTCTATATAGTGTGCTTGGTTTCCAGGTTTATGTGGCTGACAACAGTGTTAAAGTTCAGCAACATGACAGACAATCCTGAAATGATTAATCACCTGCAGCCAGCGTTCATCCTCAGGATAGCTGTCACAGTAGCATCGATGCATGCAAAGGGGGCTGGAGTCACATACATAAACTACAAAGCAGAAATGGAGAAAAGCCTGCAGCTTCAACACTTATTTAGCATCTACATTACTTTAAGTTCATTTACAGTAATTTAAAGTATCCTTTATGGGATATTTTAATTGGTCAGTCTAAATGTACAGCAGGCGTGAATATGAGCGTCTGTCTCTTTGTTAGTCCTGTAACAGATTGGCGACCTGTCCAGGGTGTACCCCCCTCCCACGCCCCAACCACCGTGACTCTGAGTTGGATAACGAAATGGATATTATTAAAGAAAGAACACTAAAACAGCAAGATAATGACAGCCAAACAGGTGGCAGCATTACACTGTAAGGTAAAGTTAGGGGATCGTTTCCATAGTTACGTTGTCCTATCATCCCGTGTTAGATTGCCAATAACTGATACACTGGGGCAGGTCTGGGGAGGGTTTAATTGGCACTGCGCACCCACCATAAGGCAGACTCTCCGCGCAGCAGGAGCAAGAGGAGGTGCACACCTGGGAGTTTAATTTGTTCCATGATGATGAGCCTCAGTCTCAGACACGGTTGAACAATTTAGTGTGCCAAAATTAGTAATGATCAATGGCGGGTTATCATATAGACATAATATTTGCCTTTTTGCTCCTTTATACTTGTTTTTTTTCTGTAAGCCTGTAGTTCTGCTGACTTGTTCGGTCTGTTTTTATATGTGAAAATCGGTAAAATCAATCCACCAGGAGTGGAGCCTGCAGCTTAAGATGACTCAACACGGAGATGCTTGACCCCTCTCTCCTTTACGCCTTTACTCCTCAGACACAGCCGAGTCTTTCACCAACAAATACAAACACCTGGTAGAAAAACAGTTGATGAGAGGAGATACACCAGCGTCTCCGCACACGCACACGGTTACATTAAGTTCTAACTGAAAGTCAAATAAAGAGATGGAGACATTCTTTCTATGATTTCTCTGGTTTTATTTGGAGTTATATGCAGAGACGCTGACATGAGGTAGATTGCTTTTAATATGACTCTTATAATTATTTTAATATAGCTTTAATGGAACTGATAGAAAAACATCACCTTGTTTGGGAAGCTGCTGGCGATCCCGTGACCATCGTCAGTCCATGAGGTCATAGTCCATCTGCACATACAAAGCTTACATTCTGCATAGAATAGCAAACCTAGTTGTTGGTCTTCCTCTATAGTTCCTTCAAGCACTCAGTAAATATACTGCAGTTGTCTTCAGAAAGGTCACACTGCATGCAAGTTGCCTAAAACGGATACTTTCAGGATTCAAATGAATGCTAAGATTAGAAAATGTTGGAATAAAGTAGATGTAAACACTGTAAGCCGGAACATAAATGAGTCTGAATAAACAGTACTTTAAAAATCAAAAGCAAATGTAAACGAGCCCAATAGGCGTCTGATTGCACATTATATAAAAGGAGCGTCGACATCCTCCACATCTGCTGATGTTACAAAACAAGCAAAAACATTCAGGAAGTCATCTCCACCTACTAACATGTGGAGCGCCACAATAACTCAGGAAACCTTACCCCGTCCGCCATGGATAAAATGCATAATAATGCAACCTGGCTCTATTTTTAGAGGGTCACAGAGGGTTTCCGCCTGATATTACTGTGACTAAAATGTTTGGAGCATTTGTTGTGCTTCATTTTCGTTGTCTAAATTGGTAATTTTTCAGATGAGATGGAAACAGGTGCACTAACATTAGAAACATCTGACTCATTGGTATAAAATGTGTTTATTTGCTCTTTAATTCACATGCGAATGTAACTCTGGGCCGGCTGATCTGACAGCTTTTCAGTCTTTCGGCTGAATTTCTGGGTATTTTTCAGGCCTGGGGCTTAAGGGGTTAACCAGAGAGCTGCGTGAGTCTCAGCGAGGAGGCAAGATACTAGTCTGAAACTTCCATGAATTACAAGGTAGCATGCCGTGTCCATGGTTACTGCCATCTTCTACACCGAGGAGAGCCTGTGAGATGTTGAAATTCTCCGCTCATTGCAGCTCGCTGCAACATAGCTGTGAAAGGTTGTGCATTTAAGGCACGAATGCGAACATGTCAAGCCCTAACTGCCCCACACGAGTGGCTTTTGAGTGAACAGCTGCAAGCACAGATGTTACAAAACGAACATTTTCATGTTGGGTAGACCGGTTGTGCGTGCGGCCACTGTTGTGGATATTAAATCAAATGCAAATTAAGTTGCTGGCAGAGAGACCGTGGGGAGTCCTCCAGTCACGGTTACATCCAACACCGAGGTACCATCCATTACTGTACATTGCTGTTTTCCCTGGATGTGCGTCATCAAGCGCGGGTGGAGGGGCCGCGGTAACCTCTGGCGGATTTCCTACATCCTGATTCGGTGGAATTCACGTAACATACGGGGTCTCCTTGTGCTCAGGGAATGCAGGAACATCTGGCCTTTATGGATGGCCGATTTACACAGCCACAATTTGCCTTCAGTATCTTCCAGGTCACTCGGTATTGATTTGCTCACTGACTATGCGTTTACTTTTCCGCAGTTGACACTTGTGTGGTACAGTGAACAGCCTGAGAAGGAAATGCTTTCATTTTTTAGCCCGATGCATCACCATCCAGTCGAAGTCTAAGTCTAAACCCTAAACTGTAGTTTGTTGTCTGTGTTCGTTTCATTACGTCCAAATAGACACAACGCACAGTATCATCCTAGAAAACATCTGTGCTTCAGTTTTTATCCGTCTCCAACGTTTGGTCGTTATTCACAACATACAGTCAAACTGTCCAACTAAAAACGTCATAAATTGACTTTTCAGAAGCTCATGATGTCATCAGAGAACAGATACTGATCAGCCCAATCAGTGACCTTTTAAATTGACCAGTTATCTTTAAGGGCGTTTTTGAATTGCTTTGTGAAAACGTAAATTCCATAAAATTCTAAGGTTTTACATATTAGAAGATAATAAAAAAAACACCAGATCCATCCATTTTCTTCCGCTTAACCACTCGGGGTCACGGGGGTGCTGGGTACGCCCTGGTTAGGTCACCATTCTGTTTCGTGCCATGTCATTATTTATTTACATTATAAGATTCAGTAACTTGTAAAACCACCTTTAGCAGCAATAATTTGAATTAAGAGTTCTGTATGACTTTTATCAGTCTCTTTCACCATTGCAGAGGAATTCTAGCTCACTCTTCTTTACTGTGTTCTTCAGACCATTGAAGTTTGTGGTTAAGCATTTCAGTCGCCTTGAGGACTTTGATTGGAGCATGGCAGCACCTTGCAACTGTGCTTTGGGTCATTTTTCTGTTGTATGACCCAGTTTTGGACAAACTTTACCTGCCGCACAGATGGCAGAAGACTGGAGTACTTTGGTAATCAGACGAATTCATGGTCGACTCAAAGCCTGTGGAGGTAAAACGAGCCCAAATCATGACCCCTCCACCACCGTGCTCCACAGTTGGTACGAGGTCTTTGTGCTGATATGCTGTACCTTGTTTTCACCAAACCCTGTGCATTAGGGTCAAACATTTCCACTGTGGTCTCATCTGTCTAAAGGACATTGTTCCACAAGTCTTGAGCTTTGTTGAGATGCAACTTTGCAAAGCTAAGCCGTGCTGCCATGCTCTTTTTAGAGAGAAGAGGCTTTCACCTGGCAGCATCTCCAAACAAAGGATACTTATTATCACTACTTTTTAAAAACTAGTGTAGTTTAAAATATATACAAATGGAGCTGGAAATGAGCATATTAGATCAGCCTGCAGAACCAAATATGACAAAAAAGGACTGTAATTGTCTGGACTGTGTCTGTCAGACTTTCTTGCTCTGCTCCAGTGCAGTGGAGGTGAATGGAAGCACTGATGCATTGTAGATCCTCCAGAGCAGCAGCCAGTCTGAGTTTCTCCTGAATATATTAAATTCCACTGACCTCTGTGGTATCCGGCAGAAATCTGAGCGACAGATTAAACCTGGCCCTTAAACCCTTAAATCACATCAGAAACGCACACACACACACACACATACACCGTCACGACAGTGAGGATGACCGCTCTGTCCCGTCACTCTACTGTTTGCTGAGACACCCGTCTTGTGGACAACGCTCTCTCTCTTTTAATCAAAGATCCCCAAAGCAGTTGTGTATACCGAGTGCCTCTGGAGTGAAGCTTGATGAGAGCAGAGTGATTGCTTTGTCAGAGCCTTGTTGATGAGACTCAAAGAGGGCAGCTGTAGAGCGACCGCCATCTGGAGGAATCAATGACCAGCAGAAACAATGTCAAGTATAACCAACTATAGAGGGAAGCGTGGAGATTTTAATACCGAGCGTTGCAGCTTTCCAAAGTGTGGCTTTTGTATCATTTTTCAATCAAGCCAGTTAGGCGTTTGACGGTTGTTTGGACAAAACAAGCAATTTGACGCCATCATCTTGGACTTCTGATGGATATTCCTGTCATTTTCTATTTTTTTAAAATGCTTAAAATAAGTCAGGATGAAAGAAATGAAAAAAAAGGAGCAGGGAAAGCGTCGGGGACATTTGGCTGCTTTTCTCTGTTCAACTGACTGCCCATTCGTTACCCAAAAGGACAAGGGAGAGGGAGGAGGAGAGGGGAGAAAGGGAAGCTAGAAAGGAAAATAAAGCAAGTTGACAGGACATATGTGAAAGGAAAGATAGATTGGTCGGTGCTATTGAAATGAGCAGATTGGAAAATTGTAGGGAGGGACACACACAAACACACACGGAGCGAGAACGCGGGCGAGTGAAGGATCTAGTCTTTGTCCCTTTGCATGTGGGAGCGCAGACACACACATACATCAGGCTGCCATAACTCATCATCGTCCCACAAAAAAATAAATAAAAAGAAAGAAAGAGGGAGAGAGGAGGAGGGGGAGAGGGAGGCATCTCACTGTTATCAGCACAAAAACAAACAACAACACAGTTTAGTCTGTCAGGTCACATCGAGACAGAGTCGAGCGAGATGCAGATTTGGATTGGACTTCCGTGTCGTCCCGAGCACACCAACAGGCCAAAATCCACAAATTCAGCTGTTTTCCCTCTGCTGTGCCCCCCACCCCCCCCAATCCGTGTCACTGTAAACTATTACATGTTTATTGTAGTCTAACGTATCGCTGATGGAATGAGATGAGCGCTCCTTTGATGCAGCAACTGCCATTTATTTAATTTGCATACGATTACAGCCGTTCGGTTTTTCGAGCTGACATTTTGCTGGGTTAGCTGTGGGCAGATACATGTACGGTCACGGCCCGAAGCCTTACTAAAGATAGATGAGAGATAGATACGTCAGACTAAATTTGTGGGCTCCTCTACTCATGCCGCATATGACACAGTGAGCAGCTGAAGGGCTGTTTACCCGCCGTGTGTGCGCGCGTGCCTGCATATGCGCGCGTGTTCGAGCCGGCTACTCGGTCACACAGGGCCTCTCTGTTGGGCATATTCTGTTTTTAACTATCCGTCCACACCCTTCAGATAAAGAGAGGGAGAAAGAGGCCGGGCCTGTCCAAATGAATTACAGTAACCATTTGGTAGATAGTGAAAAAGAGGGGAGTGGAGGAAAGAAAGTGGGACACAAAAACAAGCCGTTGGGCACTCGCTCTGTGACACTGACTGTCCAATATGATCACTGCCTGTGTAATTCTGGATAATCCCACGTTCTTCAAGAGTGTGAACACTGCTGGCTCGTCTAGCTAATCATCTTTTTATAGGTGTAAAAACAAAAAAAAAAAGGTGGGGTACACATTTGAGAGTTGCATACACATTGACACACTGGCTGAATTTGACCTGACAGGTGAAACTATCAGTCCCAGTGTTAGGTTTATGCCACAGCTGCCTGAAATTAACAGTATTGGAAATAACTGAAATCATCTGTTGTTTCTGTAATGATTAATCCAGCAGTATGCACAAGCTCTGTAAATTCAATGATGTCTTTAATGCTAAAATGCAACCCTTCTTATCAATTTAAAATCTGCTTTACAAAGAAGCAGAAAAAGTAGTAAAACACGTTATTACTTTTTGATCAAGATGTCAAAACACAGCTATTTACTCGTGTTCTTGAACAGGAAAATTGGTTTCGGTGGTTGAATGTTGTGCTTGATTAATTTCTGACTTCTCAGAGAAGTCGAGTGTGCCGGCTCAAATTTGAGTGTAAGAACATGAATACGGCTTATTTGCTGAATAAATGTTTGTTTTTTTTGGGGGGGTTAGTTTATGAGAGATTATGACAGTTGATCTAATAAATTTGTTAAGGCCTGTATTTGGGTGTTGCATAGACTGTATATAAAAGGTGAATATAAGATCATGACATCATCCATTCATCCATTGGTTGGAGGGAATCTGGCTGATTTTAAGGATACGATGAACCCGTGTACGTTAGCTGCTTCTTGTTGACTAGGTGACCACGCCCCAGAAAAACCTCTTTCTGTTTCCTCTAAATGTGAACATAGTGGACAGCATGAACATCATGTTTGAAGACTTCAAACTCGTCAGGAAATGTTTACTCAGCTCAGACATCAAATGAAAACTTTTTTTTGTCACAGACTTATATTGACTGACTTGTTTTTGTAAGAGCAGTCGCCCCCTGCTGGCCATAGGAAAGAGTGGCAGTTTAACAGAGCATTCTCATTCCCGACGTGTAATGTGGCAACAATAAATTATTATTTTCACTTTTCTTTTTGCAGTCAGAAGCGCTGGTGTGGAGCTCATTAAATGGTTTAATGTGCACCTCTTAATATTTTATCCATTTTTTTATTTTTAGACACAGAGGCGGAGAGAAACGCGCTGAAGGAGCACGTCTATCCCAAACTACGAGACTTCTGCAGGGAGAACTATGGAATTGAATTCCAGGTAAATGGCTGCTTTCTCCTTTCTCTTTCTTTCTAACGTTGATTTATTCTTTTTACGTTTCACCTTCTAACAGCTGCAGAGACTTCCAGAGCATCAGTTTGCCAGTAGTGACTGTTAAGTGCTTTCATATTTACATCATAGCTTACACAGCTTTAAGGTGCCTGTAGGGAACCCCGGAGCTGCTAGCAGAGGCGCCCGTCCCTTTAAGCGGACAGAAGGCCAGCAGAGATAAGGTTTCCATCGGTGAAGGCTGGCACAAATCTAGCTATGGATAAGGCAGCATGACGCAAGGGCTTTCCCTTTGTTGTTGTCAGAGGACGGCTGCATTCTCCCTGCGGTGTCCACTGATCGAGATCATTTGCATTGCAAATTAGCATCAGTGTTCACAGAAAGATCCCTATCAGAGTTTTGTTTGCTTAACAAATCCAGGTGAGCCCTCAAGTCAGAGGGAGATGGCTGCCTCAGATTGTTCCTGGAAGGATATTTGTGGAGATTTGTTTCCGATGAGGGGGCTTATGACCCATGAATTGTTTTATAGAACGGTAATCAGCGGGGTTTCGGCAGCTAATTCTCATTTCACGCCAGGAATGTTTGGATCCAAACAGCTCCAAGCACATACCATCTGAAAGACTTGGTACATACATGTTTAGGTTATCTCCCCCTGTATGCACAAGAGTTGCCCAGACAGTTGGGTATTGTTCATATTTCAGTGATTGTGGTACTTCCAGATCCTCTTTTAATGTTCTCATTGTCAGAGGGGTTATGGAGGCAAACTACCATGTGGCGCCATAATGAATTATCATTTATTTTGTTTTAAATTTTATCATTTCTAATCATAAAACTTAAAATGACCACCCCAGAGAAATGGATATTAAATGTGGCCTACGATTAAAAACCCATAGTACATTAAGAATTCAGTGGCTCCATGGTGTAATGGTTAAAACATTCGCCTTGCAAGCGAAAGAGAAGGCACAATCCCAGCCTCAGGGGTTTGCAAGCTGGTGTACTCCTGGTGCCGGTCCCGAGCCTGGATAAATGGGATGGATGCGTCAGGGAGGGCATCTGGTGTAAAATCTGTGCCAAATCAAATATGTGGATCCATCCACTGTGGCGAACCCTTGGGAAATAAGGGAGCAGCAGAGTGGACCACAGTACATAAAGAATTCAGGGGCCCTGAACAAGTTTGCACATGAATTTTAACTAAAAGAAAGTAATATGAAGTAGAGAGGAACGCATACATGATTGAAATAGCTGAAATAGCAAGCTTAAAGCGGGATTAATGTTCAACATTGTTAGCTAGTAGCATGTAAGCTGTTGATAAGGATTTTGTCTAACAGTATGGAAAAAGTGAAAACATTAGCTAAATATTCTGACAGGTAAAATAACTAGCTAACAGTATGAACACAACATTGGGAACTATTTGTTAAAATGGCCAGTAATTAAAAATGTTAGCTACAAGTATCGATAAAAAAAACATTTAATTGTTAGCGAAATGTGCTAGTTGCATATTAGCTTGTTAGCTAAAACTGCTGGATGCATGTCAACTTAAAAAAAAAAGATTTTTAATATTTTTATGGTTTATTGTCCTTTTAAGTTGTTTATTTACTATGGACTTATTATATACATGTTAATATAATTCGGGATATAAAGGTTGTAGTGATGTATAGCATGTTGAAATGCTCTAAAAATGGCACTACAGCATTTACTTGATTTACACTACGTTTGTTCAACTTGATTTTATTTATTTGCAAAGACGGCATTTGACCATGTCACAGTTTGTAGTGAACCATAGACAAGCCTCACAGGTGCGATGCGTGACTGCTAAATTAGAAGCAAGCCTCTTCCAAACATGGAATGACGACTCCTTGCCTTTAAGAAATGTGCATGTTTTAAACATCAGCTGTTATTTAGCTCACAGTCTTCGGTGATTACTGAATTCATCAGAGCACTTTTTCTCCCAAATTTTGTGTTATATGTGCTCAACCACAGACAAATTCATTACACTGTTGTAGCAAAGTACACAGCACAGTATTGGGAGAAAAACCTACATTGAATATACATTATAATTAGCCCTACGGCGAGCTGAGTAACCTTACATGAATTAACACAAGTTTCCAGTATTACAAGCATCTCTGAGATGACTGTACGTGACGGAGAATTATGAGATAAAAGAAGCAAAGTCTTGCAGAGTCGTTTTGGCTCCGGTATCCGTGGCCACGTGCCTGTCTGGTGATTCAGCTCACTGTGATGCAGCATGAGCCGAAATGATTAAGCAGAAGGCCTGGGAGTTAATACTATGACTCACTTACGCTGCTCATCCTCCTCCTCCTCCTCCTCCTCCTCAACCAAACCCCCCACACCCCAACTTCACCCACACCCCAACTTCACCCACACCATGTGAGAACTGGCACCTTGGATAAAACTGGAGCCTGATCATGATTTTTACTAGTAGATACGATGTTGTGGCGAGGAAGTCTTTCACGTGTGAAACCATGCATGATTTCCACACACAGTATCTTGTAGGACGAAGACATTTTTTCCATTTCTCTTTTCTTTTGCTTTGATTTGTAATTTATGCATAATCCCGCCTCCCCTTTCACACACGCCTCGTTTCTCTGCTGGCGCACACTGACACACATGCACTATGCCAGGTTGGCGAAACCCAGGTCTCCCAGGTCCCTCAGCACTTGACTCAGTTTCTATCCAGAACCTGATGGAGGATGGAGAAGGATTTGAGGAGATGCAGCGAGGGGAGGGGGATAGGGCACGAAAATCCAGCCCAGGGGCCGAGGGCCGCGTCCTCATTCAGTCAACGCTCAGCAGCAGCGGGGGGATCAGGCGCCATGATCCCTTTTTAACCATTTTTATTATGTGTTTCCTGCTCTTTCTCTCTCTTTCATCTCCCATGTGTATGTGTGTGTGATCACTTTTTTACATAAATTGCCAGGGTTGTGGTCCATTTATGGTCATCACATTGGTTGCTGTGGGCGCCGATGTGACATCATCACGCAGCCGCGTCCATTTATACTCACTGTTGCAACATTTTGGTCCGTTTTCAAATCTTTCCCAGCACCATTGCAGATCTTCCACCAGGAGTTCGGTGCCATATGGGCATCGTATAAATGCCTGTACAGGTGGACTCGTTCACAGTCTTGCCTCAAGCTTGTCCATTTTAAAAAATAGCTACAGTAGCAAACAAGCAAGGTTACAAAAACTGAGAGATGCATGACCTGCCGGAGCAACAACAGAGCACGACTTGTGCTTGCAAGCAAAGAAACAAAGAAGTAGCAAAAACTGCAGTTCCTTCAATGGCCACTTGAGGCTGGCTATAAAAAAAGTCATCCCATAGACTCCCATAGATATTAAAATGCTCAAATTTAGAAGGGAAATAAACTCTTGTACAGTCTGGTACAAAAACTGTTTTCCATCCATCCATTCATCCATTTTCTTTCGCTTATCCGGGGCCGGGTCGCGGGGGCAGCAGCCCAAGCAGAGAAGCCCAGGCCTCCCTCTCCCCAGCCACCTCCTCCAGCTTATCCGGGGGAAGACCAAGGCGTTCCCAGGCCAGCTGAGAGATATAATCTCTCCAGCGTGTCCTGCGTCTGCCTCGGGGCCTCCTCCCGGTGGGACATGCCCAGAAAACCTCGCCCAGGAGGCGCCCAGGGGGCATCCTTGTCAGATGTCCGAACCCCCTGGTAGGGTCTCCCATGGCAAATTGGTCCTGGGTGAGGGACCAGACAAAGAGCGATTCAGAAGACCCCTATGAAAAGACCATCGAGGGAACAGTTCACCCTGCCCGGGATAGGGTTACCGGGGCCCCGCCGTGGAGCCAGGCCCGGGGTGGGTGCCCGAAGTCGAGCGTCTGGTGGCCGGGCCTTAGTCCATGGGGCCCGGCCGGGCACAGCCCAAAAAAGGGACATGGGCCCATCTTCCTGCAGGCCCACCAACCGCAGGAGGCACCGTAGGGGTTGGGTGCAATGTGAGTCGGGCGGCGGCCAGGAGCGGAGGTCCTGGCGAACCGATCCCCGGCTACCAAGACTGGCAAAAACTGTTTTGGTCTCTTAAATCCCTTTAGCTGACTTGGTCACTAAATATCTGCATCAGTCGAGTTATATAGCTGAAGTGAACCCTAGCAGTGCTCTAACAAATAATGTACTAAAATCTTATCCAAGTTAGTGCTTCAGTTTTGATAAATGAAGTTTTAGTGCTTAACGTCTCTGTTATTTTGACCAGTTAGCAGGTATGTGTGTGGCTAATTGGAAGGTCGGTCTGTCAACTGACTGCTGAAGTATCCTATGACAGGATATTGAACCCCAAGTTGCCCCATGCGTTCATCAGAGTGTGTGAATGTTAGCTTTAGTTTTTACAGTCTCTCACTGTGCACTAATTAGCCTATATGTGTCTGAGGCTACGTCCACACATACACGGGTATTTTTGAAAACGCAGATTTTTCTATGCGCTTGGGCCTTCCGTCCACATGTAAACGGCGTTTTGGGTCACGGAGATTTTTAAAGACTCCTTGCAGGGTGGAGATTTTCGAAAACTCAGTTTTTGCGTTTAGGTATGGACGAGGAAAATGGAGATTTACTCACGCAACGTGAAAGGTGTGTGCGGTTTTTTATGCTACACGCGATGTTATTGTTTACAGGGGTTAAATTTCTACAATGGCGGTTAATCTGTTAATCTGACTATCTGCAGTTTTTACACACTTACGCAGTTACTGTCCCTCCATTTAGAAAGACAGAGGCGTCAGAGTGAACTTCGGACGTGGCTTCGACATTAACAGACGCCGTCACAACCCAAATCCCGACGTCGGTTTTGAACAAAATTGACTTTTTTTGAAAATTTATGTATGCTGTATGCATTTTGTTCATTCCAAACTAAAATACTGTCTTTAGTTAATAACATTTGAAATGATGAAGGCACCTGAAAAGTAACACAAAATTATCTGTCTTTCCAGAAAAACAAACACTTTTCAGAAATACTTAAGGTTTTGTGAGGGTACAAAACCCTGTTTACTCTTTCCCTACCAGGCTTCTAGACTTCTGATTGGCCAACATTTCATTTTTCGCCTTTACATGTGGATGGAGAGATTTTTTCAAAACTGCACGTGTGGACGGGATTTTTAAAAAAAGCTAAAACGGAAAATCTCTGTTTACAAAAATACCCGTGTACATGTGGATGTAGCCTTAGCTTTGCATTCATGCAGTTTATAAATGCAGCTTTTTAACCAAACTAGCTGATAAATGAGTTTTCCACCATTTCATCCATATGAGGAAACTTTTCACTCCCAAACCAATGGATGACATCACGGTGCTACACCCATCCTTTATACTGTCCACGAGCAAAATAGATGGATTATAAATATATTGGTAGCTCTGACTTCTTGCATTTTAATAGAGTTCTTATGTCCCCTTGTTTAAGATTTTAGTGAGTTTTAGTGAAGCTGCTCATGCTTATATGTTATCTGCTGCTAACAAATATACTTCTATATACTTAGTACTCTAACATATTAAGAGAGTTGGTTTTAAAAGACGGGTCATTTGCAGCACTTGACGATAATAAGCTTTTCTGGTGAACAAACCGGCGTTGATGGCTACACTGCACACACTTTCCAGCTTATTAGACACATAATCAAAATTAATGCTGTGCAATCCAGGCCTGCCTCCATAAGGTTACGGTGTTCTGCTTTCGGATTGGTTCAGTGGGGCTCTGATGTTAGAGGCTACCGTTCTTGGTGCCGATGAATTACAAAATCTCCACAAAAGCCATTTTAAGAAAAAGGGAAAACTCCTCACTGTTATTGTTGGGGGTCATAAGCGAGAGTCCTCCTCGCTGTTATCGACCGGTTCCTCCTACCACATTGATTAGCCTATAGATTTGCTCCTTAGTCCAGTTTTTATTGTCAGTTTCTCATCTCGTGCTGCTCTAAAATACCCAGCCCCCTTACTTCCAACCCATCTTGCATTTGTTAGTCTCATAAATCATCTAACAATACAATCGCTTCCTCCCACAGACTGAAGTCAAACTGAATCTCGAGGCCAGTGGAAGCGGTTCTGTTAATAATGTGGTTGCCAAACTTACTGGCCGTCTCTCTCACACACAAACACACACACACAGAGACAGACACTCACTCAGTGCAATTCCAATAAAAGTTTTCTGGCCACAGCTGCGCAAATCTGCTCAGCGGCTGTCACTCTGACGGCTTTTACATCTCCCAACACAAGCGGCACGACGAGAGATGAGATGAGGGGTGAGACGAGATGAGGGGTGAGACGACGTTCGGCGATGATTAAAAAGCCTATTCATGCATCCTATTATGCTAAAAGGGGGGGTGGGACTGTCAATTTGGCTTCTTCGGAAAAGATGTAGTGCTCTCAAAATATGTCACACGCTTAAAAGTTTTTTTTAATCTGCTTTCATGCACGAGTTTGCGGGAAAACGCAGGTAAAATTGGACAGAAGCGATTTCCCGGGAGACATTTCATCACGTTCCTTCCGTGTCTTCCCACGGAAACTCTGGTAATAAAAAGCAATTCAAAAAGCCTATAAGTATAGCAGGACTTCTGGTTTATTTATCACTCTCCATCTGTTTACCTGGATGCCAATATTTCCAGATTTTGTGCCTTCACACGTGGGCAGCAGGCCGCCATCTCCGTTCACATCTCTTTAATCTCTAACGAAAACATGTCAGCATACCAACAAACAGCCCCCACAGGACCGATACCGACAACCGACAAAGATAATCAGAATCAAATATAAAACACAGCTCCAGTCACATAGAGAACTATTCACTCCGCAAACAGAGGACCCCTCATTACCTCCGCCACGACGGTTGTATTTTCGCTGCTGTCAGATGCTTCAGAGGAGCGTGTTTGTGTGAAATTTGATGGACAGAAAAATAAGTGAGGGTGGGCTGTAATCACAAAAGCACAGACCTTATTCTAATATTTGCGTGACGATGATTAAGACGTTGCATATTTACACGAATGACTAAATATAAGCTGCTCACATTTGCTTTCCAAATGCCATCCAGCAACACCTACGCTTAATCTCCTGCACTCCTAACCGTCGGAGGTTTGAGCTCACCTCAGCCTTCTTATACCCGGTGGCCAGCCTGACTAAGAGGCGCGAAAAATAAATAAATTAAAAGAGCGATGTTACCCAGATGATGTTCTTTGGGCAATGTTTCCTCGATTAGAGAAATGAATAGACTCAGAGCAACTGGTTCCCACAAGCGCAAGCGGTGTGTTTACACCATTAGAGTTGACTCGCCGAGTCTGTGCTGTCAGGTTTATGAGTGGTTAAAATGCAAAACAGCTTGTATGCCCCGGGATATACAGTCTCTGAAACACTTTAATTCATCTCAAACTGCTTATGTTTTGCATAACTGTTTCTTTGCCGTCTGTAGAAATTTCCACATTGATTGGGCCATGGGGCGTCTAAAAAAGACGAGAAATATGCATGAGAAGCATATTCTTTGTCATCACTCGTAGCATACGAGTTCCCAAGCCAGGTATCCTGACTCCACAATCAAAAGGATAAAGACTGAGGAATCCCACAGGCGAGATTAGCTGCAGGAATAATAATTTAATTTCAGATGTTTTGCTTTGTGGTTCAAGTTTGAACCTCCCAGAAGAGGCAAATGCACACTTTCAGACAAGTTTTAGAAGCTGAGGCACATCGGTGCATTCAGCTGGCCCACGATTGCTGCACCTCTGCAAGCAGCTTTGCAACCCAGCTCCTGGGTTTCATCCTGTTCCTCCTGCGTTTCATCCTGTCATATCCGTTGCTTCTCCTCTCCCCCCGCCTTCGGGCAGGGAGGCCGCTTCCGAATATAAATAGCTTTTCATGATAGGTGATCTGATGGAAATGTATTTAGTTTACAAGAAGCAGACTTATTCTCATTCAGAGCAGCGCGCGCAGGCCAGCTGGCATAAATGGATCCTTTGTTTACGACTCCACAGTACACCCACGTTGGTCAACAGGCCTTCTTTTGGGTTTTGCTTATTGGTTTGAGGAGCTTCCCAAGCTGCGCCCGCTCTCATTTAGCTCTCAAGCACTTCCATCTGTTGCGGACGCCATTAAGCAAACAAACCTCATCTCGCATTAGGAACGCTGGTCCCAGCGCAGAGTTCGACAGCCTCTTAATAAGAAGAAATGTGATTTTGTTTGAGGAAACCGGCATCCTCGGAGTGCACCGTGCAGAACCCTCTGCCATAAAATATACATCTTCCCCAGCCATTTTTGCTAAAAGCCCACTCCCTCTTCTGCTGCCGATCTTATTACCTCACGCTTTTGACAGCTCTTGGTGGCTGAGCTGCAACATCTGAAACACTGTGCCCAAATTACCCCGGTGTGTCAGTGCTTGACAGGTTTTCCTCAAAGTCATCTTCTCTCTGCCTTCATTATTGACAGCTTTAGCCTTTAGAGTCGAGAGTTTAACCTCTTATCATTGCTAAAATAAGAAAGTAACCACGGCATTAAGAGAGCTAGCATAAAAGTCAAAATCTCTGCTTAACCCCATCGCCCCTTAGGTGGCCACTTTGTGTTTAAA
Source organism: Oreochromis aureus (assembly GCF_013358895.1). Lineage (NCBI taxonomy): Eukaryota > Metazoa > Chordata > Actinopteri > Cichliformes > Cichlidae > Oreochromis > Oreochromis aureus. Next base: position 22,069,441 of record NC_052944.1, on the reverse strand, counting down.
TCACTGCGAGAAATGTATATTTGGGTATGCATTGGGTGCTAAACCTGAGCTTTCCAAAATGGGCCAGTATTCATCAAACATTCTTAGAGATTTACTACATATTCTTAATAAAACTGCCTGCAGCACAGAGCTTAACATATATTCATGTTAGAACTATATCTATTTTTACCCTTGTGTTTTTTTTAGCCCGAGAGTGCTTCTGTTGGTGGGGTTTTTTGATTACATGCCCTTTTTTCCTGCTCATCTTCGGGCATAATCCCAAAGTCTAATAGTCCGACATTCAATACATTAAAAAAGAGAAAAAAAAAGGCTTCTCCTGCTCTTGACCCGCCACGGGCAAATGCCTTCCAAGGGCATTAGAAAGCTGCTTAGCAGAAGCTGCTCCATCTCTTACGTAAGCAACGGCACCCCCACCACTCTAGTTTAGGGAAAGCGTGGGGAGAGGGAAAGCTATCAGAGAGAGGAACGGCAAAGACAAAGTTGGCATAAAAGAAAAAGCGAGAAGGAGGGCGAAAAGACACAAGGAAACTGTGAAACGGTTCCAGCCAAATCCAGTCCCACTGGAAGCTTTCTTCATCTAACCGAATAATCGTTAAAAGCCTTCTTAACTATTCCCCCGGCCAACAGCTTCCTGCTCTTAACTTCATTTACGTGCCCTTGCCTGTTTTGGATCAACATTCCCCGACTGTTTTTGTTGTTTCTCCCCATCCCTCTGTACTCCGGTGAAGCGCGGCAGGTGACAGGGCAAATTTAATCAGTATATCCTCCCCCACGCACATGCACGCAGTGAACAGATATGACTAATGTCTTCATTTAGCTTTTAATTACAGTGCATCCTCCCCAATCACCTGCTGAAACCCAGTAGAAACCTGTCGTAATCAGGGGCGCTCATCTCACTTCATTCCTCTTCCCTCCGGTCTTTGTCAACACGCGGACGATTGCCGTCCCCCACACACGGCCATGGGAAGTAGATTAGTGGCGCTGATACGCATTGACTGATGATGCCAAGTGATGAGTTTTACACAACAGGCCAACTCGACGGATGCTAATCATACGTGCGCTCTAAGGAGTGGGATAGGTTTTTTTCCCGTTTTTTTTCTTTCAACTTATAGTCTTCTGGTAGTTGAGGAAAAGGTAAAGGGTCTTTATCTAATCAAAGCCACAGTTATTTATTTTTATGCAAGTGGCGCCCAATTAATTTGTCTTTTTGTCATAAACTCTTTTTAAAAGATGGACTTGACATTCGTGGTTAGCGTTTTAAGGAATTGTATTGTGATGAAGAGGGGCGGGTCTCAATCGCAGTCTGGTGGTCTCTCATATAATGCAGGTTTAAGGTACTTCCTTGTTGGCTTCAGTTTTCCAACCCAAATTCTACATCCTTGTTTTATACCGAGTCGTTCGGTACTGGGCTGCGAGAGTTGAAGCTCGGGTGTTGTGTGTCTTATTTTGAAAGAAATATTTACGCGTTACCATAGCGACCAGAGAGCATTAAGGAGCAGAGAGGAGGATGTTACTTTCAATCTTGTTGGCACATTTCAGGAGGACGCTGCTAATAAAGTTACACAATTACACAGTGAATTCGCTTTTATTATTATATTTACAAAATACCACATTTTTTGTCTTGGTCGTATCATTTTATTTTGTTGTATTTATCCGCGACACCTTAAAGGCCGGTCCATGAAAATATTGTCTGACATTAAACCGGTCCATGGCGCAAAAAAGGTTGGGGACCGCTGTTTTATACCCTCTAGATCACCGATTGGTTGCATTGACTTGTGGGAGAGCTATATAAACCGTATGATTAATGGGCAGCCCTTACAAACCAAACAGACATTGCACAATCATAGGGGGAAACTTGCCAAACAGTAAAAGAGCTAACTTTTAAACCCCCTTTATTATGTCTGTTAATTTAAATAAGACCATCACTTACAAAATAGAGCGTTGGAGTTGAAACTAGCAATTGAGCCTATAAACTCATCTCAATAGTATTTACTGAGGTCATAGATGAGATGAAGGCAGGTCAGGCATTTATAGACTTCTTTGCAAACATTTCTCTTTTTAAGCAGAAGATGTGCCCCCTGCTGGCCATTAGATAGAAAGCATATTCAAGGCTACTAGCTTCAACATGGGAAGCGGTTTCCATCTTTCATGTACAGTCTGTTTATTTACCATCTAGCTAAAACAAAAAAAGAAGATATTCTCTGGTTCTAGCACCTTACACTTGAGTGGTTGGAGCAACTGGCTTGTTTTCCAATGATAATATTTGCCTGCCTGAGGCTGTGGAAGAAATAAATATGCTGTTGACAGCTGTCCCCTTTCACAGTAATACAGCTGCTCACAGGTGCACAACAATCAAGCAGATGAGCTGAGGCGTAGTTCCAGCCCTCCTGCTGCTCTTACCAATAATGGGAGAAGCGAATATCTCCCAGACTGTCCCACACTCTCAATTTCCGTGCTGTCCAGTTATATAGGCCTGCCAGTCACTGCTGTTCTCTGCCAAACTGCGGATGTGTCAGTCATTGTGCCAGGCTAAACTCATTTGAACTAGCAAGTGTGGTGAGCAGCAGAGCATGAAGGAAGACAGCAGCGATGCTGTATCACTTTGGCTTCATCTCAACCCTCTGAAAAACCTCCTTTTTGCTCCTCACGCTCAGCAAGCATGCAGTCAGTCTGGAAAAACAGCTAGTTACTTGCAGCAGAAGAGGAAAGAATCACGGGATGATGCTCATACATTAAGGCTGCTGAAACGTGAGCTCCAAGTAGTAAAAGGCCATCATGCGTAGCCATCCATCTATTCCTTATTCTTGAGCCTTCCATGGCGATCAGCCACAAGTCAGGCCCAATCCAGCGGGCTGATGTTCAGGAAGATGGTAGTTGGTGAGCCCTGAACCAGCAGCATCGTGGTGGAGACACACACTCACATTTATACAGGCGTTCCCTCAGCCTTCCCTCATCTACTGAGAAATCCTCCCTGCGGCGTGTTTATAGTTGGATTTGTCTCAACTGCCAAAACTTGTGACAAATGTGTTGAGGGAGGATGAGTGTGTGTTTGTGTGACTGGTGTAGTGGGTTTCATTGACAGCAAGCAGGTGTGTGTATGTGTGTTTGAGTCGGTGTTTAAAGAAAGTACTGGCTTTGGTTCAACTGATTTGCAGACTTTAAGCCCGCTGATCCCCTTTTGAGCCGTTTTGCTTTTGTTTAATTATACGCGGTCCCTTTTGTGAAATGACAAAACTTGGCATCAGTTTTCCTTAAATTTCTGTGAATACATTACTACTTTGGTTAAATGATTTCCTCCGTTTTATACGGCTAAGCTTATAATACTTCAGTGTATCCACAGAAACTGGCCATTCTGTATGTTTGCAAGTTTTTAAATTATTGCCAAACAGAGAGTTTTCTAGGAACTACAAATATTCTCCAGCTACAGCACGAAATCCATAGTTTTATTTTTTTAAAAGAAAAGGAGAAAGCTTCATTGAATTCTTTATTCTTTTCTTATTTTATCTTTTCTTGTCTTATTTGTTCTGTGGGGCGATCGTGGCTCAAGAGTTGGCAGTTCGTCTTGTATAATTGGAAGGTTGCCGGTTCGAGCCCCGGCTCTGACAGTCCCGGTCGTTGTGTCCTTGGGCATGACACTTCACCCGTTGCCTACTGGTGGTGGTCAGAGGGCCCGGTGGCGCCAGTGTCCGGCAGCCTCGCCTCTGTCAGTGCGCCCCAGGGCGGCTGTGGCTACAATGTAGCTTGCCATCACCAGTGTGTGTGTGTGTGTGAATGGGTGAATGACTGAATGTAGTGTAAAGCGCTTTGGGGTTCTTAGGGACTAAGTAAAGCGCTATACAAATACAGGCCATTTACCATTTCTTATGGAGACTGATTATGAGATTAGTTTAAGTAAGCTATAGGATGTTAGATAATGATGACTGAGCTTAATGCCAGCCCACCTCAGCTGATGGCTCGTTTACCACTGCAAGCTGCTTTGCAACCCACTCTGTTTGATGTGGTATCATAATCGTTGCTGTTGTATCCTGCTCTCTTCTGAAAGGTCTTCTGTAAAAACTCCACCCTTACTGCTTCCATAGGAATTAAGAAATACACTTAACTGATCATCAGTAAGTGTGAACATTAAAGCATGCAAATACAGGCCATTTACATTTTGGCAGTTGGATGGTCTTAACACCTGTAGTTGGTTTACTTTGGTCGAACTCATGATGTTGATGCGTTTGTAAAGTTGTAGCTTTGTGGGCAACAGAATAAATACAGGGAGAAGGTGCTGCATTCTGGAATAGTGAACGTGGAGAATTTACATTAATTTTATGGTTAGTTGCTAGCCCGTACTGACGATTTGTATACTCTGCACATTATAGTACTCTGCTGCATCCCAGAAAGTGAAGCATACCTGGGTACGGTAGGCGTTTAGCTTAAATTTTCAGCATACACCTGGTAGTTGGCTCAAATCAGATTCACACCATAAACAGACCGCTCTAGAGCTCAGTACCGGGCCACTACCATCCCCTCTACAGAGTCTTCGTGTGATTGTTTTGGTCCACACCCAAGTGTAATTACTGTGTTCACAAAGGGGAAATCAAACCTGACTTTGATTCAAACTGACTAAACTCGGCAGGTGTAAAAACAACCTGAAAAGAACTTGGCAGCACATTTTAGGTTTGCACATTTGCATCTGAACAGACAACAAGACGTCTGAAACAACGTCCTTTGGAACGGATGAGACCAAAGCGAGGACGTTTGGCCATAATGCACAGCGCCATATTTGTCGAAAGCCAGGAACAGCATATCAGAATAAACACCTCATATCGACTGTCAGCACGGTGGTGGAAGTGGGCTTGTTCTGCAGCCACAGGATCTCGGCACTTTGCAGTCTTTGAGTTGACCATTTACTCCTCTGTACACCAATGTTTTCTAGAGTCAAATGTGAGGTCATCTTTCCCGCAGCTAGAGCTGAAATTGGGTCATGCAACAGGACCACGAGCCCAAACACAACAGCGAATCGGCAACAGAATGGCTGCAAAAGAAAAGAATCAAACTGCTGTCAAAGTCCAGACCTCAGCATGACTGAAATGCAACTTCAATGAACTGAGGCAGCAGCGCTGTAAAGTGGGCTAAAAATCCTCCACAACCATGTGACACACTGATAAAATCATACAGTAAATTGTTACCGCAAGTTGCTGCTGCTGAAGGTGGTTCTACAAGCTATTGAGTCATGAGCCATACTAACTGTAGCTCCAAAAGTAGCACCGAATTTAAATGAGTGCAGATGGGAATAATAATATCTTTTGCCTAAACTGGTAATGAATTAAAAAGTATTCAGATGCTGCAAGGCACAATTTCCAGAAAAAGATAATGATTCTGCATGTCTCTAATTTGTCTTTGTTCTTATTAAAACTGAGACACTCTTGCTTGTTTGCGTGTTCAGGTGGTGGATCTGTACTGGGGTGTCGATCCAGAGGAGTGGGACAGTCCAGAGCTGCAGCGACTCCGAATGAAACTCCTGGAGGAATGTCTGAAGACCTCGGCTGGACCGTGCTTTGTCGTGAGTATCGCGGACTGCGTAGGTTATCCTTTTTAATGATCTGTTGACTTTGTGTTTACACGATAAGTACAAAACTCTGTGAAGAAAGCGTTTCCTTCTGCAACTGTTATTCGATTTCATTACTTGCCTCTGATGTGGGATTAAAACTGGGCTGTTTTTGGGCTCACGTGCCTTTGAGTGAAGTCACATTTTACTTTTAGACCTGTCTTTGTGCTGAAACAAAGACTTTGACGAACCTTCGAAATCCTTTTGTTGTAGCTTTTGTGTGCAGTGTGTGTGCAAGCAATGTGTGTGTTTATTCTGTTTGACAGCGGACAAGAAGACAATACGCGGTCCGCCTTTTTTCTGTTTTTCAACGTGTACAGTTGTTAAAGGGCCCATCCTCCTTTCAGAGAATAGCATTTGAACGGTAACAAAAATAACACTACCTCACCAAAGTGACAAAAATGCTCTGTCACCTGTCAGCGAGAATGATATGAAAGTATTCCCCACAATTGTATTAGCGCTGAAAGCTCAATGCAAACTTAAAGATGTGCTTGCGTGAGCGCAAGATGTGAAGACCTCTGGAAGGAGAGAGAATGGCGTGATACATCTTTACGCTTGACAGTTCAGTGATCTTTTTTAGATAATTTTAGGTCACATGAAAAGAAAAAAAAAAGCCCAGGCCCAAGGAGGAAAGGATGGAGACAGGACTGCACCGAGGAAGACGACAGGAAGAGAAATTGATGGTGAATTATTCAAATGGAACAGATCCGTTTCTAGAGGTTGAAATTGAGGTGAGAGATCACAGGGAGACATAATGCATTATGGGTGTAGCAGGAGCGCTGGTCTCTAGAGGGAATAATCCCCATCCTCGGAACGACTTTTGTATCTCCTTCTTCTCCTATCGTCCATGCACTGCTGCCTACTGCCATTCTAATTCAGCTGTTGTCATCGCCGTCTGTCACAAACACATTTCACTACATCTCAGATTCATCGTAGCTCGTATCCAGCGGAGTGATGCTACTTATTTCGAGCACTTCCTCCAGCTGATTAAAACAAGACACCTAATGCCGCATGGGCAAATTTCTTTCGCTGGACGGATACAGTATATTTAATAGTTCATATTATAAAGCTTCATTGAGACTCCTAACTCATCGCTTTTCTTTAACGTAAACCGACCTCGGCCCAACTGGGGAAGTAAGTGAGAAACCAGAGTCGAGCTTTTGTTTGGAGCTGAAAAATGAAGCCTTTGTTGAAGGTTGCAGTTCCTCAAATGTCCACTAAGTGCACGTCAGCCCCCACAGACTACCATGTTAAAATGTTAAAATTGCAGCCATTTTTATACGTAGCAGCCCTTTTTCAGATGCTCAAAAGTAACTGGACAGATTAGGTCCATTTTAAATATGAGGACTGGTTGAAAACGTTTTCCAGTCAGTGATTGGCTTAAGTCTAGAAGCTGTGGACATCACTAAATGCTGTCTTTCCTCCCTTGAGATGCTCTGCTAGGCCTTTACTGCAGACATCTGCAGTTGCTGCTTGTCTGGAGGTCTCTGCCTTCAGTTTTGTCTCCTATAACTGCAAAGTTGGGTTGAGATAATTGAAGAACATCCACAAATATACCTTATATACCAAATATACCATCAATAAATACTAGTCACCTAGTTCCTCTGGTAATGGTGCATGCCCATGTCACAGCATTTACTCCGCCACGATTTTTTGGATGAAATGCTGTATTAGCAGTGGTTGCAGAGAGTAGCACCTTGAAGCATGAGTGAAGCTGCTGTAACCACTGTAAGCTTTTTGAGTGGACATGCAACAGTTTGCGAGCTCAAAGATTTCTATGCAAGTGCACTTCTTGCGACATCTTTTCTCCCGGCACTCTGTCGCAGCGTTTCCTAATGTTTCTGTGATGTAGCATCAGGCTAAACTGGTTGGTTGTAGTGTTGAATACGCCGCACTGATTTCATTCATTCCCGTCGGCCTCTCCGCTCTCTCTTCCTGCTGCAATTTCACCAATTTAACCCTGACTGACCTCCGAGCAACACCACACTGCACACTCAGGGAAAGTAGACACAGGTGCACACACACACACACACACCTCTTTGTTCTATCTCCGATCCACCTTTCTTCTTCTATCCCACTTTCAAGCGTACAAACAAACACCCCCACAGGAACGTGCAAACAGAGCACAGTGACCTGAGGGAGATTGAGAATCACCTCGGGTGTTTTCTAACTTTGGGTGATAGAGACTGTTCTACACACCCGTACACAAGCATGCGCACATCCTCCCCCATCTGGCTGCTTAAATCTTTAATAGAATATTCTAGTCCTGCGCTCCCTGTGGTGAATGTATTTATGCCGAGGAGTCCGCAATACCTCCACAGGATTAAGTCCCATTCAGACTTGTCAAAGCCAGCTGCTGCGCTCCCTGCAGCGTGGCTCCCTGTCGTCGCCACACAGGCCGTTCGGGCGGGATGGCGGCCCCGTTTCCAGGACTGGGGAGCTCAAAGCGGCGGTGGCGGGCCCTTTGATCAGGGACTTGGATCCTCGTTTATGACAGTTCTGGGTTGTCTGAGCTGTCTCCGGAGTCCCGTTGTTTATTTTTACAGGGCGGTAGACCTAGATATATATGCGAGGATGGGGAGCATGTCAACAGAATTTAAGGTCTTGTTGTTTCAACAACAAGGTAGGTAGTAGGTTTTAAGGATGTGAGGCTGTGTGTGGATTCTGTTTTCTCATTTTGCATCCTTTACGTTTACTTATCTTATTTGTTTTTGTGTTTTACGTCCTTGCAAACTCAGCCGCAGTCTCTGGTGGTTTCCAGACACAGTTATCTTCAGACCTTCTCAGGGGCTGTCCAAGTGTCACCCCAGCTAACATACACATACACAAACACATGGCAGCAAGAGGAGACTTCAAAGACAGGCAGGTCTGCCGGGTATGCAGCCCACAATAACTGTCACAGAGCCCAGTGCATCGACCAGAGAGGAGGGATGGCCAGAAGAAAGGAAAGAGATGAAGGAATAAACTATGAAAAGCTACTTTTTTTTCCTGCATGCAGACACTAGAGAGGGAACAGAGGAAAAGGATTGACGTTTGTAGTGTAGGTGTGTTTCTTGCTGCTGCAGAGGATCTGTGAAACCACAGGAAACCTTTTACACTTTGTTTGGTACGTACAGTGCTCGCTACAAATGCTTCCATGCTGTGATGCACTCAGATTCAAACTAACAGCTTTGACACCTTGTCTAACATATCTCGCTTCTAGTAACTGAAACAAAAACGTTCATTTTCTCCCTTGCCACAAGGGGTCGCCACAGCGGGTAGCGCTGCATGGTTTGTTTGGCAGCTTTAAAGCCATTCCTGACTGATCTGTGCCCATTGAATGCGGTAACCACGATACTATTGCATGCACTAACTAAACTACTGCAATATTGTGCTACTGAGATGGCGACATGTTCGCATTCAAATCACAACAACGGTTGCCTCAAGGTGCTTTATATTGTAAGGTAAAGATCCACGTTTGTTCTCTTACTTCTCTCGTCTCTAAAGTTACCTGCAAGCACGTGTGCATTCGATAATCAGACAATCCCAAGTTAAGCGTTTCTCCACTTCTTGGCAAAGTTGAAGTGATTACAGATGAGACGTTTGGTTGACATATGACACCTTGGTAAACACAGTAATGGCGATCAGAGCTTGGAACTTATGTTAGCAACCAACCATCAGCAATAAAGCGATGAGTGAATTGTTTCCTGTGCAGATGCCTCGAGCCGTTTCTCTCTCGAGCTACATAAGTTTAACACGTTTTTGTTCCTAGCATCCAATAAGAGCATGACAACCTGAGTTATAGATCATGGTTGGGCAATATGTGAAGTTTTCAGCAGAACAAGCCACAACCTTACAGGGTTGTTCTCCAGTCAAGTTTCAGTTTAGTTCAATTTTAGTGCTGCAGTGAAACACAACAATAATTGGCTCAAGGCATTTTACATTGTAAGGTGAAGACCCTACAGTAATACAGAAATGGTTGGAGGTGGGGGTTACAAGTTAATTATTAACCAAGTAGAACAACCCCAACCTCCCTGAGCCTGGTTCTGCTGGAGGTTTCTTCCTGTTAAAAGGGAGGTTTTCCTTCCCACTGTCGCCAAAGTACGGAGCCCCACAAGGGACATTGGAGAAAAAAAATAAAAGATGAACTTTTGTGAGATCTCGCAAAAGTTTTGCGAGATCCTGAGTTACTTTTGCGAGATCTCGCAAAATAGGCCGAATCCTTCGCAGGTCGCATTTGAAGGCCGATTACGTCACAGCCAGGCGACAAAGGCTCGTCCAATTCGAAGGCTGCTCAAAATGCGTCCCTCATTTCCCTGAATTTCATGGATGGGTTGGGTGTATCCTTCGTTCTCCAACCTATCCCATAATTCATAGCGCGGCCCAGCCAATTCCAGTTTCCAACAATGGCAGCAGCTACTTATAGTAAGAAAGACTAATCTTAAAACTATCTTGCAAAAGTTCATCTTCATGTTTTTTTCTCCAATGTCCCTTGCAGGGCTCCGTACCAAAGCGCTTGCTCAAAGAGGGTCGTCTGATTGTTGAGGTTTTCTCTGTATTATCGTAGGGTCTTTAGTTTATATTATAAAGCGCCTTGAGGCAACTGTTTGAATTGAATAGAAGTCTCTAAATTATCAAAATAAAATTGGAAAATTAAATACATTTGTTAATAAAACAATCTTGTCCCACTATAAGGAAAGTAAAGAACTAGAGAACACTCACACAAAACAAAACACATCAAAATTCAACAGACTAACAATAATGTTGCTTATATAAAAAAAATTGCAAAGCAAATAAAGAAAACAAAGAGAAACTACGACGGGAATGTGAGCTTTCCTTCTACAGGAATCCTTCTCTTTCATAACGGGAGTTTAATTTCCATTTAATTTCTCAGATTTATGAAGACTCTTCAGTTCAACCTTGTTAAAGGGATTTAAGGTGTAGAATCCCACCATTTCAGATTTAGAAAAGATAGCTCTTGAGAGGAATTGCTATTAAATAAGATTTCAGTTTATGCAGTCATCCCAGGTGTTAGTTTTGGGGGTTTTTTGGCAGTAATTGGACCCAGAAGCAGAAACCTTTTAGGATGTTTACTGTAAAAGACTCTTGGAGATGTGGCTGGTATGGAGAGACTGATGATGGCTGGAGACTGAAGCAGGTGGGAACGGGAGTGGGGAATGGCGGTGAACCTGGCAGGAGCGCGTGGCTGAAGAACGAGCCGAACAGGCAGACGTGTAACTGTGGATGGAAAGGAAAGAAGCAAAGTGAAGGTGGGCTGAGAGCTTCAGTCTGGCATCACAGCTTTCACTGGTGAGATGATGAGGTGCAGGTGTCCCAGCTGCAGCACACACATGCAGGCTGTTTTTCATTAGGATGACAAGCCTCCTCATTTCCTGCCTTTCTATCATCTTAGCCCCTCCCACTATCAGCTTTAAGTAAAGGTGCATCACCTGTCACACACAAAGATTTATAACACAGGCTGATAGATGTCAGTGACTTTGTTTCTCAACTGCTTCTTTAGATCGGGGCATGATGTTGCTTTTTGGGATCTTTTAGCCTGCTTCACTTCATCACACAGGTTCTGTTTAAGTGATTTGGCAGGTCTGCAGTAATCAGGCCTGTGTGTGTCTGGTGAAACTGAGCTCATCTGTCCAAAAAAATACAGCTAATCACAGTTAATTCATGATTTAACAAGGGCGGGTAGTTACTTCCACACAGGGCCAGGTACGCTTGGATATCTTTTTCCCCTTAAGAAATGAAGACATGATTTAAAAAACTGCATTTTGTATTTAAAATGTGTTTGATGATCTGAAACATGTCAGTGTGACAAATACGTTTTTCACATGTTATCGTAACGTAAGCCAGAGAGAAACACCGGAGGCACGGCGAGAATGCGTGGCCATCTAGATTTAGAGGCGCCTCACTTCATAAGACAGACACGACTGTTATATAACCAGCTTTGTTATTGGACGCGTCAGTCTTTCTTTATGAGTAACAGTCACTTGCAGCGAGTGTCACTCAAAAGGCACAACTCAACACAAGACAGGTGGCAGTGCAGGGCTGTGAAACACGCACACACCTGGCTACCAGGGGCTTTTCTCTAACCTGTCGATGCAATAAAGCTGGTCTCCATGGCGATGGTAGGGGTTGGCATGGTGATGGTGTCACTGACCCGGAGATTAAGCATGACAATGAGCCATGACTTCTTTTCTTTTTCTTTTCTTTTTTCTTTTCTTGTCCTCCGCTCTGCAGTGGTCTCAGATTTCCCCCCTTTAAAAAAAACTAAACTAAAACTAAAACTTGACGATCGCCTCAAGGACACGTATCAGCAAACTGTTCCGGCTCTGCTGCCCGCACGGCAGCTTTACTGGATGTAAGAGGATAGTTGAGGATACTGTAGCTCGTGTTTGTTTCCCACTGCTTCTCCCCCATTCAGTTAACATGATGTAAGCGCTAATACGATAGCCCAGACTTCTTCAATGATACTGGAAATTGTGTCTTCATGCTTGTGGAAAGATTGCTCTGATTCAAGCGTAGCTTCTTGGACAGTGTGAAGTGTTTATGCAAATCCATCCGACGTGCTTATTCTAAGCAAGTTTTGGCCACAGAGTGTTTGTACTGGGGGTCAGGATACATACTAGTATTAAATCTGCCCGACTCTTGACTGCACTGATAAGCTGCTCCTCACAGCTTCAGAAAATCAAATGTTTTTCAAGTGGTGCGAACATTTTTCGACCTTTTATTTCTTTATCTTAACCTTCAACTCATAATCCAGATCATCAAATGTTATTTTAGTCCGTCTGGCTATATTTTCTTACTCTCCTGAACGCATTTGTTCCCACTCAGCTGTAAATCTTAAAAAAATCATGCCACAGATATGGAGTTTCATTTTTATAAAAGGCTCATAAATTTCAAATGGGTGCTGCAGTTTTTTTATACAATGCATTACTCATGCAGGAGTAATTAGGATATATTTTAGGGGCTTCTTAAAGCAGTAGGAAAACACATGTGGGACTAAAATATTGTTCCAGTGTTCATTTAAAGAAGCCCCCATGTGCAAAGCTCAGCCTTCAGACGGCTTTAAATGCTCAGTTTGAGACAGTTTTCTCTACTCGTAGCTCTGTTTGATGTCAAAGGAAGTAAATACCCTAAATACACAGAGACACACAGGTTGCAAAGAAGCTCCGCCCTCCTATTGCTCATACTATAGACTGTAAAACAAAGATGGACGTAGCCACCATGACGTCACCAGGCCATTAACGAAGTCATAATTTTGAAGCCTCATTAGATGAGATTAGTTCTTTCTTCTTGGCGTATCAAAATTGTAAGAAGTGAGGGGGCGGATCTGAATGTGAACCCACGCACTCATTGGCTAATGACTTGTTAATCAAATCATTAGCCAATGAGCATATCCTAGACAATCCTCCTTTCTGACACTCAGAATGACCCAAATTTACAAAATGGATCATAAACTCTGCAGCAAAGTATTCACAGAGTCAGCGGGCCGCTTTCCCAGATCAGTGAACCCCAAAGTGTGGGTCCGGGCCCCTGGTGGGCTGCAAAGGTACTGCAGGTGTGTGAATTAAGTGAATTAAAAAAGGCCAGTTAAAAAAATAAAAAATGCAAGTTTAAGGCACTTATGCATTTGGATTCACTTTCCAGACCTGGAAGGAAGTTGGTCTTTCATATTATATACTAGCGTATCATACATGTACTTCGAAATCTGCATTTAAAAGTTTCACTTTTAACAGTGTCGTTTTTTTGAAGCCACAAGTTGCCATACATGAATGAGAGAGTTGAGTGCCCTAATCAGCTGGTGCTGTTTAGCTGGGTTATCAAACTGAATTTATAAACTGCATATGTGCAATGCACAGAGATGCATATCAGATTAGTGCTAAGCAACTAACTAATAAAATACAAGAATTTCACTCTCCCATATAAAGCACAAACATGTTGGGTGGATGCAACATCATAACATTCGTTAGATAATACGTTAATTGTGCTCCAAATGTAACAAACAGCATAATCACATTGAAGAATTCCAATCCAAGTCATGGATGAGTCCCAGCTGCCTGTGTTAGAAGACTCAGTAATGGATTGATGGGCTATAAAAAAAAAAAATTCACCCCACTCGAGGCCAAAACTGTATTTTTAGGCCCCAAACATGCTTTTTCATGCTGTAACACACGAGTCCTTTTGGAGCCAGACTCAAGTAGATCCTAAAATGTTTTTGCACTTCTGCACTGGCGTCATTTAGGATAGCCAGTCAGAGAAAAGTTGGCATAAATGGACAGTAGATGAATCAGGGGGGAAGGCGACTGCATAACAGTATAACATGGATAAGGAATACACAAATCAGTTCAGAATTGAACAGTTTTTTACCCGTTCTGTTCTAGTGAAGTCAAAATAATGGTGCAAAACTAATTTCTTGCAAAATTACCGTGACGATTGGCACATACTACATGCTGATAGGATCCAGTTTGCACATAGTGAGATGTAACACAGCTCTCTGAGTGTCAGAAAAAAACGTTTTTTTCTCACATCATCTGCTTGTGTTCAGAGCCATATTTCCCTCTGCTTGTGCCAAAGCTTATGCAGCAAATACCCGAACAGTTGACTGTGTGTTTCATTGATTAATTGACCGTGTGAGTGATTGATTTGCTAATTCATACTGTAGCTGTGCACAATATCTTTGCTGCCTCTCTCAGCTGGCTCATCAGATAAAGTGCACTTAGTCAGAGTATATAGCCCCTCACTGTCACCCCCCCTTTCAAGGATAAAAAAACAGAGTAGGGAAAGAGGGAGGGAGGCAGAGTTGGCACTGCCATTTGGCCACTGTGTGCTTTGCTATTGCCACTTTAGCTTCATGTGTTTCCTGCACCTGTTGGTCCTAAAGTGTAATAAGAAGTAACTTCTCTCAAAAGACTAGCGTATGGAGTGACACACTCACACACACAAGAGGGAAGTTGTCAGCTTCCAAGCAGTAATCCACTTAAGATAGCCTCATTGCGCGCCTGCTCTCCGGCTAAGACACGGGTGTTAAAGCCACCCGGCCAATATTTGCAATTTTTTTTGTTTCTTTATTTACAGTTTGACTTCAGTAAACTAAGTGGGTGACAGAAGTGACAGACGGGTCTGTGTCTGTGTAGGCATCTGAACACCTGATTTTGTAATTTTGATGGGAAACATCAGTTGGTTTTATCCTAATCTCCATCTCTACACACACACATGTGCGTGCACACAACTACTCCATTCGCCCTACATCACTGCGATGCAAGCTGACAGAGACTTTGTCAGCAACTTGGAGAGTGACTGTTCTCTCTCCTCTCTCTACCTCTCTCACACACATTCTCTCACACACACACACACACACACACACACACACACACACACTCTCAGTATTACTATAGCTCAGCCCAGCGCCTCCATCCTCTCCGACACATCACTGCAGCACCGTGAGTCACAGAAGGTCATCTGAGGTAGGTAGATGAGGTGACCTGCAGGGCATTTCAGTGTTCGTAGGTTCCTGGAAGATCTAAGCTGCATCTAAACAGTCGCTCCTCGGGAGGCTGTTTGATTCTGAAATAGGTTGATCTTACGTAAAGTAAAAAAAAATGGCTGGATCAAAATGGTCACTGCCCACCTGAGTGTCCCCAATGTGGATAACTGCTGAACCCTGTGGCTTTCTCAATGTGCCTGAGCAGCGTGTATGGTGCTGTAGCAAGAGGTGAGTTCAATATAGAGTTTTTAGAGGAGAGGAAGAACATCTGTATTTCTTTTGGCTTTGAAATAAGCCATCAGCTAGCTTAACTACAAAGACAACCAATGGCCATTCATTCTAAGATCAATGGGAGCACTTATTATTATTATTATTGTTATTATTATAGTTCATTAGAGCACATCCACTGTATTCTACTCTGTTGTACTTGCTGCTACAATAGAGCCAGGCTACTTTTAACTCAATCTGATATACAAGAATGGGCAGTGCTATCCAAGATAGCATTACTTTTACATTTTTAAAATATCTTTGAAAATACAAATCCTGAAATACAAATTTAACCTCCAAATTAAATAGATTGTCCAGTTATTAAAGCACGTAGATCCACTGCATGAGAGAAACAAATTCTCACAGATTCTCACAGCTTATGTCAGTCAGACACATAGAAAGAGTTAAATTTATAAAATCTTCAAGGGCCCCCAACAAGAGCACTTTAAAAAGGAAAATGGTGATCATCAGTTGGTTTGAGTGTTGTTTTCGTCCTATACAAGCCCACTGGACAGTTTCTCCTGAGAAAAAGGAAAAACTTTAGCCACCTGATTAGGTACACCTGTTCAACTTCTCATTGGAATAAATATCTAATTAACCAATCACATGACAGCAGCTCAGTGAATGTAGACATGGTCAAGACGACCTGCTGCAGTTCAAACTGAGCATCAGAATGAGCAAGAAAGGGGATTTAAGTGACTTTGAATGTGGTATGGTTGTTGTATTTCATAAACTCCTGATATGCTGAAATTTTCCCTCACGACCATCTCTATGGTTTAAAGAGAATAGTCTGAAAGTGACCAGAATGCTTCATACTGACAGGAAAGAAAGAGTAACCTAAATGCAGAAGAGCATCTCTGAACACACATTGAACCTTAAAGCAGAAGACCGCTCCGAGTGCGACTGCTGTCAGCTAAAAAACAGGACGCTAAGGCTACAGCTTTGGTGGGCTCTCAGGACATTGTTTGATCTGATGAGTTTTGATTTGTGTTGCGACATTCAAGTTGTAGGATCAGAATTTGGTGTAAATAACAGGTGTTGTGGTGTAATTGTGCGGGAGGTGATTTCTTGGCACCCTTTGGGCCCCTTAGTACCAGCAGAGCATCATTTAAACACCACAGCCCACCTAAATATCGTTGCTAACCATGTCCATGCTTTTATGGACAGAGTGTACCCGTTTTCTGATGGCTGCTTCGATCCAGATAAGAAACATATGTCAACATGAACCTGAAATCTGGGATGTTTGGAACACCTCATTAAACCATAAAGAATTAAAACAGCTCTGAAGGCTCAAACTTGGGTCCAACCCAGTGTTCCTAACAAAGAGGTCAATGAGCAGTGAAAATCTTTCCAAAAGGCATCAACATTAGAAACACAGTTCCAGTGTGGTGGCTGAAAGTTTGCACACTTATTTCCTGCACATTTATCTTCATGCTGTCCCAGTAGCTCAGTCTCAGATTTTGCTGCTTGTACAGAACACAAAACCTGTGTTATCACATTGATCTCAGCAGGGTTTCAGGTTGTTTGTTGGTTTAAGTAACAAAAGGAAATGCGATCTTTTTGTCTTTGTTTTTGGAGTGCAAATGTTAAAAAAGACAAGAAACCACATGGTTTTATTCATTCTCTCTTATTTGGAGCACTCTGAGCCAAATAGCTCATCCGTTACTTGAAACATTTTGGGCTTGGATCCAGCTCATGACACAACTGAAGATAGCGAGCAGCTTGCCCTACTTTTCTGTGAAACTCTTTATTTTGGCAGGAAGAGCAGGCGGGGAGTCGGACACACGGGGGGAATCCCAGCCTTCTCCTGACATTTCTTACTTGTATATCTTTTAAATTTGCCTGGCACTTATTTTGCTCTTACACTGGCGTTCTTGTCTTAATGGGCTTCTTGCTTTATTGGAAATAAAGTCACAGTAGCGCTAAGCCTGTTGTTTCATAGAAGCCCTTAGCTTTGCTTTTTGTTGCCAGAGCACCATCTTTAATCTGCTGTTGCACTCAAACACGGCACACCTCCCCCGACGAAGCAACTGACACAACCATCTTGTACGTTCAACCGAACGCTCGCTACATGGACACAAAACTGGTTGAATGTAAATGAGTCTCACACAGGCGACAGTAGGCCGTCCTACGGACCGCGCCACATGCCGTCATCTGATCGTTCTCTGCATCTGCTCCCACTGCGACTGCCAAGAGAACAAGAAGTCATTGCCGAGGGGGGCGTACCGTCGCCGTGGCTTTCCCGCTTATCGGAGCTCGCCGTCATTTGGCTTGTAGCTCGCACAGTCTGTGTCATGACACGAGGAGTAAAGATCAGCTGGTTTTACAAAGGAGGTCTTCGAGTATCTTATTTATTTTTGCTCTCATTGTCCTCAGATGAGGCTGATAGAGAGCAGCGAGAAAGGCGCCAGAAAATGTCCCTGATGATTTCTAGTGGTATTGAATGTGCTGTCACTCCAAAGCTGACGGGAAGCTCAACGGCTCACTGGAACTCTTGGCAGATATGCCACGCGGAGTTCGAGATAATAGCGGGATGAAAAGGCCGTGATTTGATTCGATGCTGCCTAATTATTCGTCCACTCTTTGCAGTGTTCTTGCATCTGACTTAGAAGATTGTGGATGAGATTGTGGGTATTGGCTTGGCATATGATGGTGATGATAATAACCTTTACTTATAGCACACAAATTCAATTTCACAGTCCTACTTCAAAATCCGCACACTTCCCTTTAATTAGTGCATTCAGTTCCTTTCCTTCAAAACAGCCCCGTCTGCTCTATATGAAAAGCAAATCTGCTTATTTTCCCTAATACTGCTTATTACTGAGAATTAGAAAATTTGGCTCATGTCTGTGCATTTTTACAGCCGCTTGTCATTCAAATGTTTTTGTGCACCA
This sequence comes from Oreochromis aureus, assembly GCF_013358895.1. Taxonomy (NCBI): domain Eukaryota; kingdom Metazoa; phylum Chordata; class Actinopteri; order Cichliformes; family Cichlidae; genus Oreochromis; species Oreochromis aureus. The sequence continues at coordinate 22,051,209 of NC_052944.1, read as the reverse complement.
GCAGAACAAATCTGTTTTTTGAGCAAAATAGAGAGCAGATTGTCTCCTATGTTTAAGGGTGTACTCTGCTTTATTTGAATATATCTATATCTATATATGTATATATGCTTGACTTCGATCACCCTCATGGTTGCAGGTGGGCTGGAGCCTATTCCAGCTGCATGGAGACAGCAGGAGATGGGGTACACCCTGTGACAGGACTAGAAGAAAGAGACAAAGAGACAGACAACCATTCACATATACGGGCAATTTAGAATAACTTGTCCTCATTAACTGCATCTCTTTGGATTCTGAAAGGAAACCTGAATACCTAAGGTGGTAAAACCACACAAACGCAGTCCAGCCAGATGGTGGATTCAAACCCAGAACGTTCCCTGCTGTAAGGCAACAGCGCTAACATCTGAAAATGTTCAGTTTTTAAGTCATTTTAATTGTTACTGTATTGAAAGCACATGTCAGAGGCAAGATTCAGGAAAAATCAGAACAGGTATTATAATAAAAACATCTACCTCATCATGCCTTATACACGGAGTTTCGAGTTGGCAGCTGCTTATTTGCATGAAACTGAAGCCTAGCCTGCTTTATGCAAATCAGATGCCTCTGCAAACTCCTGAAAAATGACCATTGTTCGTGTAATATGGCAGCTTCATGCCTTTTTTCCCTCTTCAATTGACATACATTCAGGTGTATATATTTCCATAATATATAGGAATGTTTGCATGTTAGCCACTGGGTTGGTTTCAGTTTGAAAGTAGGATGCAGACAGGTCGGTGTTTGTGCCGGCAGGAGAGTCGGAGCACTTTCGCTTTCATGCTTCCGTGCAGAAACCTGCCTGTGGACATGTACAATACTGGTTAACAGGCACCAAAAGAATTTGAAATGTAGTTTTCTCATGTCATCGTGTTAGCATAGGTTTAGGAAATATTAAAAATACAACAACGGTATTCATTGTGTACTGCCCACCCACTGCAATACAGATCACTTCCAGGGGTTGCCTGTCTGCACCTCTGCATACAGCATGAACAGAAAATAATGCATACCTGCCGGCCACTTCATTAGTAACATATTGCTAGCACTTGGTTGGAATAAGTCAAAAAGTCTTTCTGTTCAAGTAAAAAGACAAAAATTTGATCGAGTTGTCACGAAAAAAAGTTTCTGAGCTCTGTGGGTAAAAGCGTATACTGCTTATCCACCTCATGGTGTAATCATCAGTCCATACTGACAGGTTAGCATATAGCATCAAGATAGAACATGTGGACCATGTCCACATGTCTGAAAACATCAAGTTGCTGCCACGTAATTAGCTCATATGCGCATTAACAAGCATCTGAACACACACACGAGAGAACGTCAACTCAAAGCCACTGCCTCAACCGATGCTCAGGAGGTAAAGCAACTCATCTACTCATCAGAAGGTTGACGATTTGCTCTAGTCTGTATACTGAAGTACCCATAGGCAAGAAACCGAAGCCCAAATTGCTCCTTGTGCAAAAAAAATTCTCGTTAATGAGGCATGATGTATTAATCGCTTTGGGTGCTCATGTATAGTAAGAAGGCACTAAATAAGAACCAGTCCATTTACCCTCTTTTGGATCCATTCATAAATTAAAATAGTGCCAAATCGCAACAGCAGAAGTCTCAAAGCGCTTTGTAAGTTAAAGATCCTACAATAATACAGAGAAAGCCAAAAAATCAGGCAGCCACCTGTGAGCAAGCGCTTGGCGACAGTGGGAAGGAAAAACTCCCTTTTAACCAGAAGAAACCTCTGACTGAACCAAACCCATCTGCTGCGACTGGTTGGGGATGAGGCAAGGAAGACCGGACAAAAGACAGACTTGTTAGGGAACATAAGTGTATAGAAGTCAGCAGAACAGGTGAAACAGTGTTAGGACTAACTGCTTTTTAAATGTCTTGAGTGTTTCTGGCTCATGTATGAAGGGTTAAGCAAACAGTAACTAATAAAATAACTAACTGGTGGAAAGCTTGTGTCTCCAGACTGTGTAATGAGCTCCTCATGTTATCCTTCTGTGAACTAAAGGTCTCTCTTTCACAGCCCTGTATGTTGTGATGTTTGTGTGATAGTGATTAACTTTTGGTGAGCATTATTTCTGAACCCTCACCGAATAAATATTTCTGTGTGGGGAAAAGAGGCGCATCGTTTCCTTACTGTAACTGTCGCGTGATGCAATTTCCATCCTCGATAAAGCTGTCATCGCTCAGCACGGTGCACACGGGAGTGGGGATTGCGGCGGCAGTTACATCCCTGCCGTCACAAAGTGGCTGCTTGATGTCCCCACCGCACCGCGTGTGCGCCCGTGGCTCTGAAATTGCCTTAAATAAGTCGCACTGTGCGCATCATTGACTTCGCCATTCACTCTGCGCCACTGATCCAAAAAATAGAGCCCCGAAACGGTCGCGACGAGACGCATTTCCCGCCTCTCCTTCTCACCTTTCACGCCCTCTTCCTTTCTCTCCTTCCTTTTTCTTTCCATCAGGGTCTGGTGGGAGAAAAGTACGGCAGCATCCGAGTGCCGGGGGAGGTGGAATCGGCCGAGTTTGAGATGATCTTGGATGCAGCTGTGGAGGCGGGGCTGGACACACACATCCTAGAAGAGTGGTACTGCAGGGATGAAAACTCGGTGCCACCCGCATACTACCTCAAACCCAAAGCCCAAATGCTCAAGAACTACCAGAACTCTGTGAGTCCAGAGCTTCAATCGCACTCAGTCACACTAACAGGAGGCTCGAGGCGTTCGTGTCCTGTGAGTTTCGTGTGAAATGAATTAAATTTCAGCATGCAGGGAAAAGAAGAACAGCTCTTCTTTGAGGTCGATGAATGAACTTATTTTTGTCTTTTGAAATGTTTCACATCCTTGCAAATCAGCCTGAAAAGCCACTTGAAGAATCTGTTAGCAACATTTATTTTAAATAAAACGTCCAAGGTCTGCCTTTAACTTTCAAGAGGTAGTACGCCTCAGTTTTCTTAAGTACACCATGTTGATGTTCCCTTGAGTCTCGCTGAAGTAAAAAAAAAAAAAGACTTTGTGATGATAAAAATAATCACAGAGAAAATTCAAGATTTAAGCATTAAAGGGAACCAGTCGTTTTGCGTTTCCTTACTCGCTGTCATATATAAACACACCAGCCACTTTTTTAGGTACACTTCTTCACACATCTTTTAACACAGATATTTGTAGGGTCAAAAACTTCAACCTGAGCATCAGAATGAGGAAGAAAGATGATTTTAGGGACTTCGAACATGGCGATGGAAAAATCTTGTCTGGTCTGATGAGTCTCGATTTCTGCTGCAATATGTTCTTAGCACACTTTGGTCCCCTTAGTACGAACTGAGCAACATTTAAACAGCACAGCCTACAGCCAGGTATTGTTTCTGACCATGTCCAACCATTTATGACCAAAGTGAACCCATCTTCTGATAACACACCATGTCACAAAGCTCAGAACATCTCACACTGTTTTTTTGAACATGACAATGAGTTCACTGTACTCAAGTGAGCAGATCTCAGTCCAGTAGAGCAGCGGCCCCCAACCTTTTTTGCGCCACGGACCAGTTTACGTCCGACAGTATTTTCACGTATCGGCCTTTAAGGTGTCGTGGATAAATACAACATAAATACAAAATAAAACCAGTACCGACTCCAAAAAAAAGAGGATTTATCCATAACACATGGGAAAAGACCAAGGGAAACCGAGTTAACAATAAAAAATAACAATAAAAACCCCGAAAACCATAAATTTCACACCCGAGCCTCAACTCGCGCGGCCCAGTACCAAACGACTCACGGACCCGTACCGGTCCATGGCCCTGGGGTTGGGGACCGCTGCAGTAGAGCACCTTTGGGATGAATGGGAGCTGTGTGATCCCAAAGGTGTCAGTATGGACAAAAATCTCTGAGGAATGTCTCCAGGACCTCGTTGAATCTGTGCCATGAAGAATTAAAGCAGTCCTGAAGGCAAAACAGGGTCTAATCTGGTACTAGTGAGGCATATATAATAAGTACAAGTAATCTCTTCAGACCATCCATGCTCCTTTGTAGACAGTTTTTGAGTGACTCTCAGTTAGAGGAATAGCTCTAATAGGTTCATCTTTATGAGCAAAGAAGCCCCACCCCCTTTTGTTCAAACCTTCTGTTTGCATGTGGCAACCAATCAGAATAAAATGAACCTAAAGGGAGAGGAGCTAAAGTCAGCTTTATGATGAGCTTGTTTCATATGAAACACTTGAATGTTTCCTGTGTCGCTGCACATATTTGCACTCTTCCTGCACAGAAGCGAGTGACAGCACTTGCTCCGTACATGGTAAGAGTCCATGCTGTGCAGTCAGACTGTCCTCACTCTGCCCCCTCTTCTGCTTAGATGGAGCCAAGCAGCGCAGTCAAGACCAAGAACGACAAGGCCTGGAGGAACGTGTCAGAGGAGATCAAGAGGATCTTCCGAACGGCGGTGCTGCAGCTTCAAGAGAAAGGGACCATGAAGAGCGCTCAGGCCAAGAAATTCCTTTGCTCTGGTAAATTTCACGTCTGCTTTTTCTTTTCATGTTATACTTTTCTCGATACTTTCTTTTCAAATAGGATCACATCTCTCTGTCTGCTGGACTTTTATCTTTCTGGCTTTTCATTTGGTTTTTGAGAATTATTGCAATTTTAGATTTAAAAAATTGATTAGTTTCTTCTGTGATACCTCGCTGGATGTTTTTGAGTTTTAAAAAGTCGGCTTGGGTTTGTTACAACGATGTTACAATAAAAGCCAGCTGATTCTTCAATAATGAAAAAAGTTTGTTAGTCGCAGCCTCAGTTGCTACAGTAAAAAAAACACACAGTGAGTTTATTCCTAATAAATAAGTTAAATTAAAGTTGTTATAAGCGCACGACATTAAATACCCAATTAAACAACACTTATATGCCAAGGTTGCAACTGTGAGTTATCCAGCCTGGAATAAAAACAACATTAACCTTTGTGGGGAACAGAAAATCACACAGCAAAGGCCGTATATTTAATAAGTGAGCCTGTCACCTTGTAACTAAATTGATAACAAGAGATGAGATGCAATCAGGATCTATCAGAGTCACCTCAGCGGACGACAGTGATTGATCGATCACATAGTCGCTTCTCTTCCGAGTTATTTATCCAAGCAGCGTGTTGCAGTGTCAGACCTTTTCTTTTTTTTTTTCCTTTTTTTTAATCAGAAAGAAGCTGATGGTTTTCTGTGTTGTCTGTGCCCCATAGCAGCAGGGGCGTGTCTAAATGGAGATGTATGTGGTGGCACTTGCCCTGGTTGTAAGTAGACGGCAACAGATTTTTGCATTTCATTCATCACAAGCAGATTTCACACAGTTGATAACGTGACTGCGTTCAATCACAAACTAACTGAATACTAGAGACTGTTTGTTTCTTTTTTATTGCCACCTTGATGCACCAAAGTTGCTTTGAAGACAGCAACTGACTGCAAGTGGTGCAGACGTGGTCCCCGTCTCAGAAGCAATTATTTCAAAGGCAAGGATTGCAAGTTAATTGCACAAAGTTGCCACAGCACTTCTGGTCAGTTGCAGCTGCAGTCTCCAACTATGTTTTTCCTAGTGTGACTGCAGAACAATGTGTCATTGCAAGTATATAATATGAGTAATAGAATATGACTCTAAATGAACTCTCAGGGCAGCCATATTCCTTAATGCATGTTTAAAATTAATAAAATAAAATAAAAAAAATAAAATCATATCAACTTGCTGAAGTTGCATCTAATTTTCTGACTCCCTCTGCAAAAGTCACCTCGATAAAAGGCTGTCCATTTTTTGGAACTAATCCTTCAAGAAATCTGCTTTTCTTTTCTAATGCTGTCACAGTGCAAGCAACACACTACTAATGACATTTTAATGACAGTCTTATCAACCAGGCACAGTTTAGTCTTTTAAATTGTGAAAATCAGGAAGAATACAAGCTAATTAAGGAGTGTCGCTTAGCGTTTTATCATTTTAGATAACAAGGAAGCTTCTAGTTTTTATGCACTTTAATTGAAGAGTCTGTGGAGGAAGTTGTGCCGTCTCCCAGAATTCCCAGCTTTTCTTTCACTCTTTGTCTCTTCCCCTCCGTCATTAGCAGACTGCCCTGTGAGCTCTGCTAAAAGCAGAGTTTCAGTCAGTGGGCTCTTTGTGGGCGAGCCTGTGATACAGTTCAGTAAAGCTGGCTTGTATGAGTTTTACAAACCTTCTTGTGAATAAGATTCAAGAGAAATATAATGGAAAGCTAAAAGCTTCTTAAACCTGTTCGGCTGTGCTCATGTCAGACTTTTTACCTTTGCAGGTTGCTCGGTGTAATCCGGCCGTGGGTTTTGTGCTACTCGAATATGATTAATTAAAAAATGTCTTTTTTCTTCTTTCAGCCTTGGAGGATGAATTAGACTTTGCCCTTGGGAAACAAACGCCTGCCTTTCTCAGGAAATGTGTCTGCTACATTCGCAAGATCTCCAACTTTGACCGCTTCGCCAAACTCCCTGAGATGGCTCGCTACATGGACATCGTGGTCAGCAGCGATCGGGTCATGCGCAACCAGGAGGCCTACGAACGCCTCCTGAAGGTGCGGGATGAGTTCATCCCCACGGTCGTGGCCGCCTCCAATCTCCGCGTCTATTCTTCTGTCACCCATTGCGACATGAAGTTAGGCTACTCACAAGAAGTGGAAAGCCACTATGTAGAAGGTCTGTGCAAGCAGTTCTACGAGGACATGGTGGACATCATCCAGGCCACGGTCCAGCAGAACTTTGACACGGAGACTGACCCGCTGTACGACGAGATCCTGCAGCACCTGTCCCTCTGTAAGTCCTACGCGGCCCTCTACGAGTACAAGACCGAGTCTCTGGATTATGTGCAGGAGTATCTGATGCCGTCTAAGGGGAGCAGGACGAGCCCTCTAGTGGTGTACGGGGGACCCTGCACCGGAAAGACGCTGCTGCTGTCCGAGGTGGCAAAACAGGTGAGGCATGCAGGCGGTAACTTTTTTTGTGTCACCCACGTCTCAGTTTTCCTCTCATTTTGGCTCTCGCTGTGCGTTCGCGCTCGTCTGTCTGTCTGATCCGAGCATGTGTCCATCTTTGTACAACAGAGTATGAGGGGGCGTGCGACTGTTCATCTCTTCTCATCAAACGCTTGCTTGACCATCTGTGTGTCTGCCAAGAGGCAGTCCATCACCATACACATGCCTCTAATTTCCCACGAAGCCATGCAAGTGTGTGTGTACACATTTGCCTACATCTGTGTGGAACTTCTGGAAATGCGCTTTAGTTTGCTTATTAAAACAGTTGCAGTGGGTGCATTTATTGTTCAGTGGAAGCCAGCGTGTGTGTGTGTGGACTTATCTCTGTGCACATGCACCCTACTCTCTGTTCACTCTCAGGCTTTTGTGTGCCATCTGGCCGCCCGGCTACATTAAGATCACACTGTAGCCAAGATCACACAGCAGACACCCACACATCCACCCCTCCTGTCCAACCTTTGTAATAAATCTCACATTTATTTTAAGCACCATTCATACAAGTATTTGCCCAAAAGCGGAGCTATAGAGGTGGTATAAAAATGTTACAAGGTGCAACAAAATGATGATGAAAGCCTAAAGTTCGGCGTTAAAGATTACCGGGAGACGAGAGGAAAAGTTTTAAAGCGAGGTTTAAAAGTAAAAGGATGAGTGGGAGGGTGTAAGAAGAAGCTGCAGTTTAAACAGCAACATTAATACGATTTATGGTTCTAAATAATTTAACTACAGTTTTAATCATTAGCAGTTTTAGCATTAACTGCTATAGGACTGCTTATCTATTTTCTACGATCTGGTGACTGTGGACGCCGTCCGAGTACAGTGAACTCGCGGTCGTGTTCAGGAAACCAGTTTGAGATGATTGTGTTACCATCAGAAGATGGTACACTGTGGTCATAAAGCAATGGACATGGTCACCAACAATACTGAAGCAGGCTGCGGTGTGTAAGTGATGCTCAGTTGGTACTAAGGGATCCAAAGTGTGCCGTACACAATCACACCACCGCAAGCCTGAACTGTTGATAGAAGGCAGGTTTGATCCCTGCTTTCACGTTGTTTACACCAAATTCTAACCCAACATCTGAAAGTTGCAGCAGAAATTGAGACTCATGAGATCAGGCAACATTTTTGCAATCTTCTATTTTCCAGTTTTGGTGAGATAGAATCTTTTTCCAAATGTTACCCTCAGTTTCCTGTTCTTAGCTGACAGGAGAGGCACTCAATGTGGTTTTCTGCTGCCACAGCTCATCTGCTTCAGGGATTCGCAGGTGTTTTTCTGCATATCTTAGCTGCAACGAGTGGTTATTTGACTTATTGTTGCCTTCCTATCAGCTCGAAGCAGTCTGCTCTTTCTCTGATGACCTTTGACGTCAACAAGGCGTTTTTTTGCACAGAGATCTTTCTCTCTTTCAGACCGTTCTCTCTAAATCTAGAGACGGTTAGTGGAAAAATCCCAGCAGATCAGCAGTTTATGGAATACTCACACCAGCATCTCTGGTACCAACAACAATGCTCAGTTTGAACTTCAGCATTAACCCGTGTATTAGTCTCCAGCCACTTACAGCAAATTAGTAAGAAAATAAATGTATTTGAAGTGTTCGGTGGGCCTGGGGGTTGATGAGAAAGGGATGCTATTAGATTCAAGGGGCTTAATAAGGTGTAGAAGCTTGCAGCCACTCGAGTCCGGTGGGCACGACTCACACTGGGCCTGTTGGGCTTGTTTCATTTGAATCCAAGCTTAGGCAAACTGGGTCTGCTGGAAAATATAGATCTGTGTTCCTCCACGCTGTGGTTTGTTTGTGGAGAGAGAAGAGTAAATGTAAACGCTACAAATGATTATTTAATAACCATCAGCTATTTCCTCTAAATAGCATATTTTATTACCCTGCTTCTCTGTAAAGCATCTGTGATGGAGAAGACCCGGACAGCCAGCACACAATCTTCATTTTCATCTGAAGATGAGGTGTACTGCATATCTATTTAACTATATGCAGTTAAATACTACAATATAATGTAGTATTTAGCCAGTCCACTGAGTCCCAGTCCAAATGTCCTACACTGGTGTTAGAGTTTGGACTCTCAGCTGTTTTATTAAGTTTCATTTCTAGTAATGCTGATTTTCTTTGCACACTTTAAGTAGCTGAAAATAATGAAATGACAAAGACTGGACTTTTTATTTGGAGCTTAAATACTGCAGTTCTCAGAGTAGCTTTAGGCCTCGGTCGTGTTTTATGATGATAACAGATGTGCGAGGAAATAAAACAGATTTTCATATCATCACCCAAACCACACACAATTGCAGAATAAAGATAAATATATCGGATGATAAATGAAACTAGCTGTTAAGGAGACTTTAATAGCGTAATACACAGCAATAGGTAATGGGTTCCTAACGGTGGAATGGCTGCTGTGGCACAGTTAGAGATTATTGGCTGTGCAGGAATGAGTCTTTAGAGGCTGCTGAGTTTGCGGCTCGTGATAATCGTCGGCATTTAGTCTACTTAAGGATCGGGTTAATTAAAGTTATGCACATTTATAATCAAGTCACTTTCAAAACGAATGTGCGTTTTATAGTTGTGTGGTGTTTCTGTTGTGGTTATGTTGTATTTTATGTATGTTAGTTGGTTGTAATTAAGATGGATGTAGCTACGTCCAGTGGTTTCAGAAGTACTGTTTTGAAGCCTTGAGATCAACATTTTCCCCGCTGTCAGATTGGTATTTTAAAAGCAAAGAGTGGATATGACAGTGAAACAGCATGCTCATTGGCCTATCACTTATCAATCACCTTGTTGGCCAATGAGCATGTCCTGGATAATCAAAGATTGGATTGGATGTGTTCGGAACGCCTGAATCAGCAGGAAAGCCTTTAGAGGGCCGCTTTGCCATAGACTTCTTAACAAAGTCTTTCTACCACAGCTGTCGCCCCCTGGTGACCATTAAATAGAATGCAGGCTGAAAGGCACTTCCTCATTGGTGTCACTTTTCAAACCCGTAACAGCCGATTTAGACTCATTCCAGTTGGACATGGAGCTGGAAACCCCTTTGAACCCTACGCCGTAACCTTCCACGTAACCTGACATGGACTTCCCGGGAAATGTAACTACACGCTGGGTCACTGCACGCCAGGACGACTGAATGATGTTGAAAGTTATGGCAAAGGGTTAAAAGAGGTTTCTGGTTACATTAAGTTATGACATAGATTAATTTTCCCTCTTGGATACGCCCTTTTTTTTTTTTGTTTTTTTGATCGTTTCAGAAATGCTCCCTTCAGGAATTTGACACGGTTGTTATTCTCTTATGAAACATAACATGTGAAACAAACACCAACGAAGACTATAACTGAACATAATATATATTAGATTGAGATTTATAATAAATGTTTTTGAAAAATGATGATATTAATAAACACTGTATGTGTGATGACGTTCATATTGAGTTTCGATCAGATTTCCACACCCGTAAAGGTGGAGATCTTGAGGTGTGTGTATATATTAGTGCTGTCAATAGATAAAAAAAAAATTAACTAATTAATCTCAGAATTTTCTGTAATTAATTGCGATTAATGGCAATGACTTGATCAATGGCCTGGCTGCAATTACATTTTTTAAACGTTATATTTAGGCTTGCAACAGACATTTATGGAATATAATGAAGTAAATGGAGAATAAACACAAAGAATGTATGCTTAAATTCAAAGAGAATTTGAATAGTTTTCTTTTAGCACGGGTTCTCTCAAGTATACACTAATATATAATATATGTTATATATTAGTGTCATATATATTTATTTTAATTAAAATGTTTAATCAGATTCATCACAGGGTTAGTGTGGATTAATTTTGATTAATCACGATTAAATATCATTAATTTTTATTCTATATTAATCGCATTTCCTTTTTTTCATGAGCAAACAGACTCGAGAAAAAAGGGAAAATATACACACTTAACATGTTTATTGAACATCTTGAACATTCATGTTAACAAAAACCTCTGTAAACATTTATCCACTCTCTCTCTGTCACTCTTGTGGAGGCACTTCAAGTCCTTGAAACGAGTAATCAAAGCTATGTAAAGCGCGTGTTCTCAGCGGTATTAATAGGTCTGCAGATGTTTTGCAATCCACTTGGCAGTTGTGTCAGTAAGTGGTTTGTCGGAAGCTGGGTGACGCGTTAGCTAAAATCCTAGCAGCATCCCCGACTAACGTATGCTTCGCGTTAATGTGATATTTTAAGCTGGAAGTGCTTCGTTGAAAAGAAAATTCCTTCTTGCACAATGTGCATAATACTTTATATCGGTCAACAGTTCAGTCTTGTTATTTTTTTAATACTCAAATTTCCCATCGAGAGGGCCAATGTGCATTTATCATCTTCCATATTGACTTGATTGGTGCAGCTGCCCGTCATTACCAGATCACCTGCCCATTTGCGCATGTGTGAAGATAACTCTACTTGCACAAACTGCCTGAAATGTGTTGACAGAAACATTTCAGGGATTTTGAATCATTCTGCACTCCAGATGCTTTAATAGCGTTAATTTTTTTAATAGCGTTAATCAAGATAAAGGCTTAATCTGCGTTAATGCGTTAATTTTGACAGCACTAATATACATATATATACACACACACACACACACACACACACACACACACACACACACACACACACGCTACAATCATTCTAGTTAGATGTAAAGAATGATCCACACAGCCAAAACAATAAATAATCTACACTTAAGCTCTGTTAAAAGAAATTAAACCTTTTTTACACAGCTAGAAAATCAGTCCTTAAAGGGATAGATGTAACGCTGTTTTTTTGTGGCATCTGGCTCCGTGGCATTCAAGTTCCCACAGCAAAGCTGTGAAGTGAAGCTTTAAAAATGGACTCCTTTCTATAAGGTTGGAGCACAGATTATTTTGCCACCACGAAAAATGCCTGTTAGCCTTGAGTAACACATTGTCATTGCCTCACCTGGTGCCCAGGTGATGTGTGTGTGTGTGTAGGAGCTGTCTGCCTGTTCAGAAGTTCTTTTGGAGCATCTCTGCTCTCTTTTGTTCATCCTGCAGCTGTGTGAACATAGCTCCTCACAGCTGCTAACAGGCTGTTATGCTGCCTGGCTCACTGACATTAACTTGCGTACATTTTGTAAATGTGCAGTTCCTAGTGTTAGAAATCCTTTGTATTGTGTGCTATACTGTTTGCTCTGCTGAAAAGTTTCTATGTTACTGTTAGCTGTCGTCTTACATTGATGTAAGTCAGTCATGTGATTACAGCTGTGCGTGAGAAGTGTGCACAGTTAATACCTTCCTGCTGGAAGTTTCTTCCTGTTAAAAGGAAGTTTTTTCTTCCCACTGTCAACAAGTACTTAGGGAGTCATGTGATTATTTATAATTTCTCTGTATTATTGTAGGCTCTTTACATTACCATGTAAACCCCCAGCACTAGTTTGCTTTTAAAGTAGTGCTTTTAAACATTTGCTACAATGTTATGAGTTTGTTGTTTTATCGCTTTTAAAGTCCTTTAAACTCATATTTTTTACTTCTATGTTGGTAATAAAAGCCTGGACACCTTGAATGCAGTGTTGCAAAAATAAACCGATTGTGCACAAAGACAGCCTGTTGTGATGATGTCTGTCATTGTAATGTGCTATAGTACAGTTGGCGTAATGCAGTAACTTTAAAAAATATTTATCTTTGAGCACAGGAAACTGAGACTTTGTATTTGACAGCATACTATTCAAACAGAAGGTCTTAGAAACAAAAGCCGTGCTCTAATGTAAACCTGCCTCAAATAAAGGCTGTTATCTTCTGCCTGCTGAGTTAAATAAAGGTGCCAGACACTGTTTGAGGAAAAATGTTAAATGATTTTTCTACACATATGTTTGGTCTTTGATATTTACAGTTTTATAAATTCAGCGTCTGCTCACATTCCTTACCCGCAGAATGAGAAATGGAGGCGCAAACACATGTAAAACATAACATTTTAAATACGCAATAGAGCGAATCTGTCTGTGTGTGTCTGTCTTTTTCTCTGCCTCTCTCTCAAACTCACTGAAAGTCAAATGTGGAGTGTCTTCGTGTTGCCCTGAATATGTCAGTTAACTTTTTTAATGTCAGACGAAATCTCAGCTGGGCCATCTCATGAATTCATGAATGAAATTATAACATCACTATAGCCTCAAAACTAGAGTAGTTGTCATTCACAGAATATTTTAACTGAGTGTTACACATTACACATGTCCAGTAACTAGAAAATGATTAAAAATAGTTTCCATGTTGGAATTATCCACAGTAATAATCTGTCAATGCTGTTTTTCAGGCCTACACGTGGCTGCAGAAAGAGATGGGCCCTGAAAGCGACCCAGTGGTCATTGTTCGTTATATCGGCTCCAGCCAGCTCTCCACAGACCTACGAACCCTCCTCCAGAGCATCTGTGAACAGATTGCATTAAACTACCGCTGCCTGATTCACTTTTTGCCTAACAAGATTCAGGAGATGAAGGAACTCCTGATCAACCTCTTAGGGGAACCGTCATTCCACAGGCCCTTGGTCATTGTCCTAGATGCCCTGGAGCAGCTCTCTGAAGCCGATGAAGCTCGCAAGCTGTGGTGGCTCCCCATACACCTCCCTCGGACGGTCCGCATTGTGGTGTCAACGTTGCCCAATAAACACGGCATCCTCCAGAAGCTTCGCCACCTCATCCATGATGAGGGGTATTACGTTGAATTGATCCAGAGAGACCGCAAAGTCTGCAGTCAGACATTAAAGCAGCAGCTGCTGGGTGTGAAGAGAAAGGTCACCTCAGGCCAACAGATCTATGTCAATGAGGCACTTGCCAAGTGTACTTTGCCAATGTTTGTTAACCTCATCTACAGGGAAGTAGTTCACTGGAGGTCACATAAAGATGTGGACGATAGGTCGCTCTGCTCGACGGTGCATGAAAGCATAGAGCAGTTGTTCTACTCTGTGGAAAACAAGTTAGGCCAACGATTTGTCTTCAGAGCACTAGGGTATATCACCATGGCCAAGGCTGGGCTAACTGAAGTTGAGCTGGAAGATATCCTGTCCCTTGATAACATAGTTCTCGGTGATGTCATTGTGGCAACTTATCTCAAAAACCCATTGAGAATCGCCTATGACTTGATTGCAAAGCTCAGAGAGGAGCTTGAGGGGTATTTGGTGGAACGTCAGGTACGGAACGTCACTTTGATGGTCTGGGCCAACAGGCACCTGCACCTTATTGCCCAGAAGCTGTACCTTAGCAATGAGGAGGACGTGCATCAGATGCATAGCCTCTTAGCTGAGTATTTTCTAGGGGCATGGTCAGGGGGCAGAAAGAAGATCTTTACCTACGATAACAACCATTTCACTTCCTTGAACATTTCTCATCACAAAAACCCTCACCATCAGCAGTCCCATGAAAAGACATCTTCTGATAAGTACTCCTATGACAGACAGACTCCTGAACAACCTTGGGTGTTCCAGTGCAACCTTTTGGAGCCCGACATTTTCTTTGTCAACCACAGAAAAATGACAGAGCTGGTGTACCACCTTACCAGGAGTGGGCGTACAGATGACCTCATGTTTGGTGTCATAATGAACTTCAGCTGGCTCTACACAATGATCAAGATTGGCCAGTTTGAAAAGGCTCTAACAGACATTGACCTAGCTTACACTTACACCCAAGAGAAAGAGCTGAAGTTTTTAGCCACAACTCTCCGTAGCATCAAAGTAAAAGTGCTGAAGAATCCAGCGTCGCTGTCTGCAGAGCTGCAGCAAAGACTTTTGCCAGTTGTCACCTCCCTGCCTAAACTCAGACACCTCCTTCTGGAGTGTGACAAAGATGGCCCAAAGTACTGCTCTATTGTGCCTCTCCACTCCTCTATGGATGTTACTTACAGTCCAGAGAGGCTTCCTCTTTGCTCCAGCTACATGCAGATTGTGGAGATCTTGCCCACTCTAGCCCCAAACATAGTCCTCGTAGCACTGGAAGATGGATCTGTCAGCACCTGGGATGTAGAGAGCAGGCAACTTCTACGGCAGATCGACACAGCCAGATCTGTTGTGCTGGGAATCAGGTTGACCTCTGATGAGAAGTATCTGGTTGTGGCCACAACTAAAAACACACTGCTCATCTATGATAATCACAAGTCCTGCCTTTTATCTGAGGTTGAAATCAAGGGCTCCAAGCATGCTGGCATCACTGGTGGCGTTGCCTTCATTAATGGTTTTACTTTATCTACCCATCATGCTTTGGCATGGCTTGAGGCTAGTAAAGATGTGAACGTCATTGACCTCCTCTATGGTTGGCCTTTGTACCAGTTCCACTGCTGGTATGAGGTGACTTGTGTTCAGTGCTCGCCAGATGGAATGTATGCCTTCTGTGGCCAGTACCTCAACACGGTCTCCATCTTTCATCTTGGAAATGGTGACAAGTTGGCCACTGTGACGTCTGAGTTTTCTGGAGGGTTTGTCAAGTCCATTCTTGTACTCGACACTCTCAACCAAATGGTGATGATTGACAATGAAGGCAGTTTGTCCGTGTGGAACACCAAAGAGGTCACTAACCCGAAGCTGATGGAGGATTATGATTGTAGAGGGGATGAGAGCGAAGTAGTGGGCATTGAGTTAGCGGAAGACCAGCGTTCCATTCTCATTTGCAAGGCTAGAAGTATAGAGGTGCTGGACACAAAAGTATGGAAAATGGTAGAAAAGTTTAAAGCCAAACGTAGTGAACGCTTTGTCGCTGCTGTACTCTCCAAGAATGGCCAAAGCATTGTGGCCTCCATGGAAAATACCTCCTCTATCTTTGTCTGGAGGAGAGACAGTGGACAGTGCATGGCTAGCCTGATTGAGATCTCAGGGGCTATCGTGAAACTCATCAAATCAATCCACCACAACTTGCTCCTTTCGGTTGCCAGCAGTGGAGTTCTGTCTGTTTGGGACATTGATATCATCACCGCCATGTCCAACATTGACAAAACAGGGAAGAAGATCCAGACCTTGCAGCTGTCTGGCAGAGAGGACTATGTGTTTACCATGGACGGCTCAGAAGCTGTCCACAAGTGGAACTTTAGCACTGGCTTCATTGAGACAGTCTTTAAGCACGAGGGCATAGTAGAGAACTGTGTCCTAACCTCCTCAGGGGATCTCATGGTGACTTCGGATGACAAGTCCAGTCAGTATGTCTGGCAAACCAACACAGGAGAAAACATCTTCCGCATCAATGGACAGAGAATATCACAATTGTTAATTACGCACAATGACCAGTTTGTGGTGTCCCTTTGTGAGCAGAATGCCTCCAGAGTGTGGAGGCTTGCTACGGGACACAAAGTCTGCAACATCTTAGTTACCCTCCAGAATGCACTGATCACCACAGCGAACACTTTCCTTGTGGGAACGTCAAAAAACAAGCTTCTCGCTGTCAGCCTGTGGTCAGGCAGCGTATCAAAGAAGTTTGTCTGCGATGATGGTATTACCATTGTCAACTTCAAACTCATTCCCGACTGTCCTGACTGTGTAGTCTTCATCACATCCACCGAGACAGTCTTCATCTGGAGCGTTGCAGATGAGTCTGTTTGTAGGAGAGTCCAGTTGCCAGCCAATTTCCTCAAAAATCTAGAGGACTTCCAAATCTCACCCAATGGGAAATTAGGAATTGTCTCCAAAGGTGACGAGAATATTAACGTCTTGGACCTTCACAGTGGGAAGCTCAGGCTTGTTCATGCCGCGGGTATAATTTGGCGTCAGAAGTTATCAAGAGATGGACGTTACCTTGTATACATATGTTTCCGGAACTGTGACGAAGACGACGACGCGGGCGTTGTGTCCAACCTGATCGTGATGCGCCTTGCCGATGGCAAGAGCATTGGCACATGCTCGCTTTACAAGACCCCCACCTTCCTGTCTCTCTCCCAGCGAGCGCTAAACATCATCATCGGCTTTGAGGATGGCAGCATTGGCACGTACACAGTAGTGGATCGTGTGGATGCTGCCCTCAAGATAAAGATAGCCACCTCCAACAGCCGCCAGATTGTCAACAATGCCTCTCAGAAGGTCCGTCCCAAATGCAGCAATCATTCCTTTAAGACTGTTGCCGACTGCAT
Organism: Oreochromis aureus; assembly: GCF_013358895.1. Lineage (NCBI taxonomy): Eukaryota > Metazoa > Chordata > Actinopteri > Cichliformes > Cichlidae > Oreochromis > Oreochromis aureus. The sequence continues at coordinate 22,034,067 of NC_052944.1, read as the reverse complement.
TTGGAGAGAGTCGACAGAGGTCTTTTCCAGGGACAGCCCCATCAACGTGTCCGACTCTGGAGAAGGTGAGTCGACAACACCTACGAAAAAGACTGAACTGCTGCAGTGACGGGTTGAGAACAGAGGAGCGGGAGGAGCTAAGGTGGGAGGGCGGAGACGGGCGACAAAGCTTAGAATCTCTGGGGTCGCAGTTGATTCTTGTTTACAGCCACGTGATTCAGCTGCAGATGTCAGCCCTATGGGTAGTTAATGGGCCGACCGGTTTTTATCGCTGCACTCAAGTTATGTATGAATTACTTCCAGCTTACGACACACTTTGTTTTACGCATTAAGACTGTTAGAAAATACTGTTTTTTCAAAAGAAAACAAATGTAAATCGTGTGAAGTATTAGTTTGCCATTATGTGTCCTTTTGCATTTGAAGAACAAAGTTATGAATCAGATGTATCGTTCAAACATTTACAAGGCCATTCCAGTGATCTTAGCCACTATCATCCTACCATATCTTTATTTATATTGTGCACATTAAGCCATACTGTTGTTCGTAAAAGAGTATATTCATGTTTGTATTAATATCAGGCTGTACTGTACAAAATGAAAGAACTATGAACATATGTACATATCTCTTTTTGGCTGCTGCAATTTGTCCTTAAAAAAACAAAACAAAAAAGTTATGTTGTGCTTAATGCAATCAAAGTGAGTGCCTGGAATTTAAAATGTTCTTTATGTGCAGATTACAAGATTTATGAAAATGCAGGGAATTTGTACACACAGTCTACGCACCGTTGCATAATACTTGCATTGAGGCCAGATGTGAACGATCAGTGTACCGGTCAACAACGCGGGAGATGGAAGGCATTGCTGTAACGATAGTTGTAGAAATTTCTTGGAACAGTTTACGTGAATTGGATGTGAATTTGCCTGCAGTTCCATCAGTTTGTCTGCTGTTCGTTTTTTAAGGGAAACACCACTATTGAGCATAAAAGTGTAGCATAGCACCATGCACATTCACGCCTTAACCAGTGTATTTGCTTTAGGTTTAGTGGCGTTTGTTCAAGTGTTTCAGTGTTAAAGAAAAGAGTGATTAGCCCAGTGTTTCTCTGAAACAGCTCGGCCGTGTGAATATATTTAGAAGTGTAGGCTGTAGGTGGAAGCACTTTATAAGTGGTTTTTGTGAGAAATTATTAGATTTATTCATATGAGACGTATAAATTGTTGAAAGTGATCTAGGTTTGTCTTAAGATTTATCTACAGAAAGACACAAGCTATTCAGGCACTTGCAGGCTACAGCGGGCTCACTTGAAATGCTAGAGTCTCTTCATATGTGCCTGGTATCATTAAAAATGTCGATGCTGTCGTTTTAGCAGCTGACGTCATAGTGGAACAGCTTTGGTAATCGGTGGTATTAAATATGGGTCGGTACTTGAGATTGTTTGTCACCCTGTGTAAAACACCTTGGACAAGACGCTGAAGATTGTGAATGTGGAGGAAAAATGTATCTTGTGGTGGATATTTCAGCACAGATCTAAAGCAGAAGTTACATTTTAAATGTACATTTTTAAGTTGGACTTTTTGCTTTTGTTTCAAATTGCGTGCCACGTTGACACTGTTACATTTTTCTTACACATTCACCAACTTTAGTTTTCATGCTGTTTTTTTTCACAACTTTTCAGAAGGTGATTTCTAAATTCTTTCTGAACTCTATTAAAGTCATTCTAGGAGAAAATCTCACCACTCAGCAGCCATCTTGCTAACACCTCCGGGCCCTTAAAACTAGTGCTAACAAGACCAACCCCTTATCTAAGTCAGCGGGAAGAGACCCATTACTTTAATCCTGTCGAGGCCACTTCAGTCAGAATTGGATTTGTATCCTGTCCTCAGTAACTTTTATGTGGTCCAAGGTGCCTGGGACCTTCCAACCCGTCCATATGTTGAAAGCAGGGAGGGGAGCAGCAACACCTCCTTAACAGAGCAGACTGAGCACCAGTGGCATTAGACAGAGTTGGCCAATAGTGGGTTCCAAAGAATCTTGCAGATGTAATAGTGCACCCTAACTGAAGGTTACTTTCAGCCACTCCTTTATTCAAACGGGGTCCCAGCGGGTAGTTCCACATATTTGATTTGGCAGATTTTTATGCCGGCAACTGCCGAGGCATTTGTGTCTCCTCCCAGGATCAAACTAGGGGTCTTTCTCTTTCTAGAAAAAAGTGTAAAGTACCATATTATGGAGCCACTAATTGAATTTTGCACATAGGATGGACAGAAGAGAATCAACTGAGCCATCAAATGAAGTGCAGGCAGAGATTAACTGTGTGCCGTGCCAGAAGTAACATTGTGCCCATTTTCAGTGATCACCTGCAACAGCAGTTACAAAGTTTAGTGACTTTACTTTTACTGAGTTTGCACAACTTTATGGCTCAGTCTTGAGTGCCAATATGATCAACAGTGCTGTAGTAGGATTCCACTGTTTCAACAAATCTGCAAAAATTCCTAGATTATTCCACAATCAGTTGTAAGTGTGGGTGGAAATGAGGAGTTTAGGAACCCCAGCAGCACAGGCAGGAAGTGGCAGACTACCTAACAATAAAAAGCGCGGTTGTTGATTGAGCTCCAAACCTCCTCTGGCATTAACGTCGGCACAAAAACTGTGTGCTGGGAGCTTCGTCGCATGGGTTTGCATGGCTGAGCAGCTCCTGTAGCTGTAGCGTGTTGCTGGCTCAGTACTTTCGTCCACGTAGCGTATTTCTATCTTCTGCTGCAGCTCTTTGGAGAGGTGGGAAGTACGGCCATCTTTAAACATTTGTGTCTCTCTCTGATCTTTTTGACCCTTGCTTGATAAATCTGACCCTGATAACATTATGACATGTTAAACTGTTGAGATCAGCTGACAGTCTGAAGGAATATTGGAACATCTTTGAGCTCGTACCTTGCAGGTGCCATGGGTGGCTTTTCTTTTTTCAAAGCATGACTGTAATTGAATTTATCTCAAGCAGTTTTGAGCTGTGGTGAGTCCAAACTTTACTGAGGCATGACGGAAACAACAAACACACACTTTCACTTTGACATATACTTTTTAAAGGGCTATTCCATCTTATTCTATGTTTACCAGTTTTGAAGAGTTAAGATAAAGGCCCTTGGATAATTTCAAACTAAGTAGCAGCACCAAGCTTTAAAACACTTTATTTCCCTCCGACTCAAGAGTTTAAAAAAAGATGTTCTTTCAAGTAATTTGCCAAAGTCCCGATTATAGTTTGTGATTTACTTTTGTCGACAGTTGTTTCTGAGGCTTGTACTGTAATTATATTGTTACCAAATCGTTTCAGTGTTTGACTGTGATTATGTTTATGATAGAGAAAAACTTGCTATCTTTGCTAAAGAAGTTTAAAAAAAAGAGTCCTCTTATAAAATATATCGGAATGCCAGTTTAAGAGTATATTTGAATGTGTCCATATGGAAGCCAGTAAAATGGTATTATTGTATGTTAAGTAACTTGAATGACTTTTAATAACTTACATGTTTGCAACTCATAGTTGACATACTGGTAATGAATGTTTCTATGGTATTCTTTGTATCGTCAGGACTGACTTACCTGTTTAGAGATTTATATTTTCATAAATGTTGTACTTACATTTTGTTACAGAGTTGTTTAACTGGAAATTCAAAGAGAAAAAGAAACTTATGTCTGAAGCAATATGAACCTAGTGTGTATGCATTGTTTGTATGAAACATTTTAATGTAATAAAATGGTTCACTTTTTGCCTCCACGCTGCCACCGCCTCTGGCCTTTTCTTTTGTTTTCGTTCTGCAACTAGAGGTTGCTGGACCACATTGTCATCGAGTGTCTTCTTTTAGAAATGAAAGTGTTCTTCTTGTGTGTCAAGAGAAGCTCTGCTCAGCTCATTCCTGAAGTACCGGTAGCTGTAAATGAAGTTGCAGAGCATGCTGTGAAACAGGAAATTCATGAAGGTTTGTTTTTTTTGTCCCCGGAGAGCCAGAAAACATTGACAGAGCTGACAGCCTTAAACACACACACACACAGAACCGAGCTGTAAAATGATTTGATAGGCCAGTAATTGCTCTTCTGCACAAGATGCCCAATGCCAGACAAGCGTGGTGAATATCTCTCCAACGCCGGCTGACGTTGTCATTGTAATTAGGCGATGCGTGCGCGGCGCACCTGTACACTGCCCTGCACATGCACATGCTCGCCGAGACACACAAACCTGCACCGTAAACACATCCAGGATCAAGCCGTGATTAGCCAATAAAATCCTGTTGCTTTGGGCTACCATTTTAATTTCCCCGTGGTCTAACTCTAAGCAGATCCGTGTGTGTGACTGTGTGTGTGTGTGTCCTGTCTCCACAGCAACATCAGGTCCACAGCAGTCACAGGCTTGGCCACGCCTCCCATTGTAACGACGGTGAGCTCATGTCTGTTGGCTGTTGGGGCTGCTTCCAGTCATTAGGACAACAAGGGCTTGACTATCGCTAGCACATTTCATCTGGAGAGCCACACGGGCTTATAATTACACCACTTTGTTTGTTCAGTGGGAGGTCTCTGCAGGTCACATGGTGCGCCGATGTGTGTGCGTGCATGTGTGTCCTACAGTAGGTACAGTATGTCATTACCTTTTATTTACCCAGCCCTATAAATAGCCACTTCACTGTCAGCAGCATTGAGCCCTCCTTTTTGTCATCCTTGTAGTTTTTTCAAGTGTGACCTGTATTTCCTGTGATGGGAAAGCCTGTGACTCACCCATATCTTCCTCCCTCCCCCTCCCTACAAGTACACTGTGGCACACCAGATAAACCAGCCACAACTAAACACTTTAACCCCACGGGCACCTGAAATTTAAGCAAACTCTGCACAGTATGAGCCTTAAAAACAAAAGAAAAGAGAGAAAAAAACCCTGAATCCTATGGTTGTAAGATGCTTTAGCCGCCTGTGTTTGACCAACTAAAAGCTTTTCGCCAAATACAGGGTGTTTGCACAGGGAGATCGCATCAATTTTGTGCCACCGGCGGGCAAATATTGTATCTGCGAGGAGAGTTACGATGAATCCCATCAATGGAGCACGACCGCTCGTCTCATCTCTCGTTATCTCGTATTCTCTCCTCTCATCAGCAAGGTTGCAGAAGCGCCAAACCTCAGTTACAACTACCAACAAGCCCTGACCTAGTTCCTCCGAAGCACGCTGGGAGCAGAGACGTGTGAGGAAGGCGCAGTCTGCACCTCTGTTTCCATTCCAGGTGAACAGCTTGAAATGGGAGATGTTCGAGGAGCTGTTTGCTTGCGACAGGTTAAAGAGATTAGAGTGTCCGCCGTGTGCTGCAGCATTTAGGGGAGAGTTGATCTGATCACAGAAGAGAAAGTCAGACATTATATGGGGTGGACAGCGATCTTCATTTACTAATTGTTCTTATTTTTCTTCAGTTTTCTTGCTTCATATCGATTGAATCAGAGACAAAATTTAGGAGGCAAACGCTGGTCTGGCCGTGACTCAGTTCAAGTCAAAGTCCATGTACATTTCTGCAGACTGACACGTCACACCTCAAGCCCTACAATGAGGATATTCAACAGTGTTTGACTTGGGATCAAAGCTTTCTGAAACTGCAGAAGTGACTAAGCTTTAATAAGTGTTGTTGTTTTGGCAGGAGAAAAGGTCAAGACCACAAAGTCGGGGTTTCTGAAACCATGAATATTGCCTTTAGAAAGCCCAAAGCTGAATCCTCGACCTCGGAAACAGCAAGGGAGAAAAACATCGGATCACGCTTGGTAGCTTTTTACGCAGATACTAAAGGTGGTGGAACAGTTTTAAAAACGTAGCATGAGCTATTTTCTTAGCTGCTACAGTTAATAAGAATTTAAATGTTACGTAAAAGGACTCCTTAAAGTATTTTGTAGTTGTTATTTATTTTGCTTAAAATGACTTAAAAGTTGAGAGAAATACATCTGTTAGGTGTACCTTGGTAGTAGAGGGTTGGGACCTTTTTTCCTTCAGGACTACCTTCATTCTTTGTGGCATTGATTCAACAAGATGCTGGAAACGTTCAGAGATTTTGGTCCACGTTGACATGATAGCGTCACACATCTGTAATGCCAGTCTTCCCATCTGCAAACAGTGAGCCCAGCACAAACATGCTCTGTTGGATCTGGTGACTGTGAAGGTTACTTAAGTACAGAGAACTCATTGTCCTGTTTAAGAAACCAGTTTGACTTTTGTGACTTGCTATCCTGCTGGTAGTAGCCATTACAACATGGCTACACCCTTACACCACCAGCAGCCTGAACCTTTAATACAAGTCAGAATGGATCCATGCTTTCATGTTGCCAAATCTTTACTCTACCTGGATGTTGCAGCAGAAATTGAGACTCAACAAATCAGGCGACATTTTTCTAAACTTCTGTTGTCCAATTTTGCTGAGCCTGTGCAAACTGTAGCTTCGAGTTTTCTCTCCCTAGCTAACAGCAGCAGCGTGTGGTCTTCTGCTTTTTGTAGCCAATCAGCTTCAAAGTTCAACATGTTGTGCATTCACAGATGCTCTTCTGCATACCTTCGGCATATGAGTGGTTATTCGAGTTACTGATTCATTCCTACCAGCTCAAATCGGTCTGGTCGTTCTGCTCTGACCTCTGACATCAACGAGGTATTTTTTCCCAGAGAACTGCCCCTCACTGGATATTTCCTCTTTCTCAGACCATTCTCTATAAACAGAGATGGTTGGGTGGGAAAATACCAGAAGATGAGCAGTTTTTGGAACACTAGCACTGATAAAGGAACTTAAATCACCGCTTCTGATGCTCGGTTTTAACTTCAGCACGTCATCTTGACCATGTGTAGATGCCTAAAAGCACTGACTTATTGCTACGTGTTTGGCTGATTAGACATTTGCATTAATAAGCAGTTGAATAAGTTTATCTAACAAAGTGTCAATTGAGTAATCTCAGGAAACCCCCAGAAACCTGTGTCATAAAAAAGTACATATCCTGTGTCTGCTTCATTGAATCATATGGGAAACCGTAACAAAATAACAACACAAATAACAAACTTTTTAGAGAAATTAAAAAAGTGTAAACATGACAAGAAGTTCTTTACGGTTCAGCTTCATATTTAGCAGATACATCTGATCCAAACAACATAATGAATGAACTCATGTCCCCAAACTCTTTAAACTATCGACTTGTCGTGTATTTCTTCAGCGACTTTAAGGGTCCGTCCATCCTTCGTCTGCATGAAACCTTCATTCTGCTCAAGAATGAAAGTTAAACATAGAAAAACAAGAAGGAAGCAGTGGAGTGAAAACAGACGGAAAGTATTTATGCGGCACCACAGGCTGTATCTTTGAAAATGTCTAGGAGGGGACTACTTTGCATCCAGTGCGTCACATTGTTGTCATGTTTTGTCTCTTTACCGGAATGTTAGATGTCATCCTGTCAAAAGCTGCCAGAGTGGAAAAACGCCTCCACTGTAGTTTAAGTTTTTCTTTTCCAAAAGCACATACATGCATAAACACACACACACACACTAGACTGCTGCCACTTAAGTCTTGTTTCACAGTTAAAGGAGAACACCCCAAAGTCCCTTTGTTCCTGTTATTACATTACTGTCTTTTGTAACACAGCTCCATGGAAGTTTTTAAAAAATAGTTTTTCCTTTGATCCCTTCAAGGATGAACTTACTTCTGTAAACACTCAAACCGGTTTTATAGCTGCGTGTCATTATCAGGGAAGTAATTTGTCTATTATGTCCCGTAAAAAGTTGCTTGTCCATCCTGCTAATAAATGAATATTTAATAACTTCCTATCCTCTAAAGAGTGTCGCATAAGGGTCCAGACCAACACATTAAACACATTCTTGTTGTTATTTTCCTGTAATTTCCTCTAAAAAAGTTAAGATTTCATTTATTTGCACAATAAAAAGTGATGTGAGAGTTAGTTTTAAGCCAAACTCATCCAGGAAGTGCACTTCTTCCTTTTTCTTTCTTTTCTGGATGGATGCCAGGCTGCTTTAAGGGGAGAGGGAGTCTCAACTCTAATCACTTCCAAGTCATATGATCAACTGTGGTCAGGTGGTGGCTTGTCAAGCTGGACGTGGGTTAGGTGGTCAAGACAGGAAGTCACATTAAACGTAAATCCACCCACAGATTAGACCCACTTCATTAAAGCTTCATGCAAATTTAAGCCACTGTGCCAGATATCCACATGTCTGTTATGATCTCAGCAGAGGTGACTTTTATTTGGCACTAATCTGAATTATAGTGATGCTGTGCTTTTTAAGAAAACACACGTACATATCTTTATCACTACAATATGTTCATGATTGTGATGTCTTAAAACAATTTTTTTGTTCTTTTATGAGTCTTTATTTAAAGGTAAATTAATAAACTGTCAAAACTAGAAGAATAAGACTTATGAGAATGATAAAAAAGAGAAGATTAAGAAGAAGGAAAATAGAAGACGTTTCCAATTTTGAAAATATGTTATTTGATAACAGATTCACAATCCAGAAAACACTATACATGTATATAGTGATTATATCATTGCTAAAATTGTTTTATTTACGTGTTCTAATTTAAAAAGTTTTTCTCTTGGTACACAGTTTCAGGGGTCAAATACCGCTTTTATGGGCATGTTTAAAAACGGACGTCAGAGTGTTTAAAAAATGCAAAGGTAGGGAGGGAAATTAGTGCTAAAAAAAAGAAACTGAAAGAAATCACTATGCCAATTTATAGATATATATAAAGAAAAATATAACAAGACATTTTTTTTAATCGAAATGTTAGGAAATCTCTTGTCATTTTCTTGCAATCCATCGATTATGACAAGTGCTCTAAAATGACCAATAAGAAATTAGGTTTTACAAGATTTAACACCTCAATAAAATAAAATACAATACGCACCTCTCTAAGGTAAAAACTACAAAATATAAGGAGCCGAATTACCTTTAAAAATAAAGCTGAATAAAAGGTAAAAAAAAAAAAAAAAAAAAAAAAAAAAAAAAAGACACTATAAGAAGCCCAATATAAAACAGTGAGGTGGGATACAATACCTCAACATTATATATGCATATAGTTGCAGCTCTTTTATGTCTTTTTATTATAATAAATTAAATAAAATTAAAATCAAATTAGCAAAGAAGAAGGAAGCTAAAAGTGAACGTTGCTTTGAGGCTTTTATTCTGAAGGGTGTAACAGGAAGTTTTGGTTCCACTAGTTTCCCTGAGTAACTCCCCATCAGCTCGCTCCTGCCCTCACCGGAGACATGGGACTGAGGAGTCACCGAGGGGGGAACTCTTCAGCGACTCAACACAACAAACCAAACTAAGGAAAGCAGCTGTGGCTCACCATGTCGTCCGGACTCTTTATTTTCTCACCTGAGTTTTCAACTTTCACTCAGTGACATTAAAAAAAAAGGACCGGAAGAGAAGCTAGATAAATGACATCCGTGCATTTTTGATTACCTGGGGCAAAGTGCCACACCTTCGCTCACCAAGACAGGTAGGTTGAAACAGTGTTTGTTTTATTGCTAATCTTCGTGTGCTGCTTACAGTGAGTTTGAAAAGGCTGAGTTTGAAAAGTGTTGCTGAGACGTTATTAAAGTGCTGTTTGACGGTTATTCACCGTCAACAGGTGGACCGGTGCTGTGATGTCAGCCATATGGCGCAAGTGTCCACATCAGAAAGCACAGCAGGCAGAACACAGGCACAGATAGAATAACATGTAAGTGTGTTACAGTCGTGCTGTGCCACAGTAAAACTAACTTTAAAGTTTAAAACACACACACACATAGTTTAGAGTATTTTGATTAGCTTAGCCACAACTTGAAGCAGTTTTTACAGTGACAGTGGAGGTGTGAGTGCACCTGCTGCACGTATGACTCTTTAACCTACTGCGCTAAAACAACTAAAATAAATATATGTATCTTATATAATTTTTTATAAGATATTTTCCCAATGTAGCCCTCATCATTTATGAAAAACCTCACAAGAAGCCTGCTGTTTGAAATAATTTATAATAATTATAATTATAATAATAAAAATAGTTAGTTATTATTCTTGTTCTTCTTATCGTTCTCCCTGTCTGTCTTTTCCTGGCATGTGGGTGTAAGAAGTTTAACTACAGTGTTTGTAATTCAAATTTAAAGCATGCTTCGGTGGATGTGAGCCAGGCTAAAAATTTCCATAACACCCTGAGCTCTTTGGTCATGTTCAGGTGAAGTGAATGAGAGTGTGGAAAGCTGTTGTTATTGAGGTTTGTTGAGTTGGAGCATACAGGTAGAGGAGCAGGAGGAGGTTGCAGGAGGAGTGGTCTCGATTTGGTGACCCACCCCCCCACACTCGTGTACATGGCCTTGGGCTGTGTTTGCACATCTAACACGCAGGCTCAGTGAACCCAGGGTCAGTGGAGACTTTGTATGTGGATCCGTGCCCTCGTGTACAGCTGTTATATGTCAGTGATGGCGTTTAGATTATTATAGAGAGTATAAATGATGCATGGGGCCCTCTGTGACATCACCCAGTGGTTAGAGAAGTCACTTCAGAAAGCCTCCAGTTGTCGCCATCTTGGCGACGATGGGGCTGAATGTGAAACTCAGGAACACTGCACGCTCATTGGTTAACGGCGTGTGACTGACAAGTAGCTTTCCGATGAGCATTCTCTGACTTTAAAAGTGACCATAAATGATTCAATATGACCTAAACCTCACAACTGAGACCATAAACCCATCATAAAAGTCACAAATAATGGAAAGCGAAGGATTTTTCTTCCCCCTAGACAACCATAAATCTTTCTCAGAACCAGACAAGTCGCCCCCCCATCTGGTGATTTTTATCTTTTTTTAAAGACTGACTCTTTAAGTCACTTTCAAGATTCCTTCAGTTTGCAGGTCTGTGCAAATTATTCCACTGATGCGTTAATAAAGAAAAGCCGATCATTAAAACAAGGTGCGAAATGTTCAGGTGTGTGAGCTCCACCTCTAAAAGCTCCTTAAACATTTCAAAGTATTTTCTTTGTTGAGTAAAATGATGTCCCTAAAAATTAGCATGGAGCCTGGTGGAGTGAGGCAGGAGCGAGTCACCGCGCCTCGGCCGGTGATTTACACTCAACTGTGGTTTGTATTAGCCCATTTGCTTGCCGTTAGTGGCTGACTCCACCCACTGGCAGCTTATTACACAAACCCAGACATTTAAAGTGCATGCAAATACCATTTGCCCCAGGTCTAGTTTGCTTTGTGCTGCAGGATCAGGACACAAACATGAGAACAACTCACTGTTGCTGTTTACATTACAGTGTAGAAAATAGCTGGCACAGGTAATGTGTCTCTTTTACTTGGATGTGTTGAAGTGTACTAGCAGCGAAATCACTAAAAGGCCAATAAGATAACAGAACAAAGAGGTGTAGCACTAAAATGACCAGAATAAGAAGGGGAAAAGGCTTAAACCAACACGAAAAGCCTTCCGTGTATAAAGACTGACATACAGTACGGGGCAATGAAGGTAGGGCTGCTGAGTCATAGACGACCTGCATGCCCGACATCCACCGATTGTGAAATCAGTACATTTAAAAAAAACATTGATTTTGGTTTCTTAGAATGGTGTTAGTCATCTTCTGATTGACCTAAGCAGGTTTTTAATGGTGGCAGTAGTGGAATTTAGTCTGTGTAGGTTCAGTGAAACTTTTCCCTTTCTTTGGGTGTTTTCACACCTGTGAAGTTTAGTCTGTTTAAATCAAATTCAGGTACTTTCTTCCCCCTCTGTGTGGTTTATATGTGCACGTGTGAACATGGGAGTCACACTAAGCTGTGCACTGAGGTGTACAAGTTTAAGAAGCAGGTGTCAACACTGCTTCTGTGTCCAGACTCCTACTGCGTTAATTGAGGTTTTTATCGCGTTTTATTTAATATAAATAAGCCCCTAAAAATAATCTGTGGTTGTTCTTGGACTTTTTTTTTAACTTTATCTGTTCATGCGCAGCACATCTTTAAGGTCATGTTTTAAAACCCCACGATGTAACTACAGCCCAGCTCACGATTTGACAGACACCAGATATTTGAACCCTTTAGAAAAGAATCACTCTGAGCCTAACTAAGATTTTGAGTGGATATATGAAGCTTGGGATCTGGAATTTTTCATAGTGAGTCTTCCAGACCACACAGTAGCATATTGATGACTAACTTCATGTTGTGGATGGATCATCTCGACCGTTCTTTTGATTGAAGTTGGCTCCGTTTTTGGCGTCTTTTTCCTGCCATATGATTTAATTTATGTCTGCCTGTCAGGGATCTTCAAAGTGACTTTTACTGAGGGGAAAAAATTAATATTCATCCTCCATCTTTATTCTGCGAATGTGTTTATATTATCCTAACAATAGCTCTGTAGCTAGCCACCAAGTAGCACACAATCATATGTCAGCTAGCCTAACTTTAGTAACCCTCCAAAGATTGTTGCTGTTCAGTTTTCTGTCTTTATTCATGTCTGAAGTGATAGTGGAGCTGTATGTTTTCGTGTTTTAGAAATATCTCAGTGAGATGGAAGCTAGCAAGCTAACTCCCTGCTAACTTCCATTAAAGCTCATAAATCTGCTTTTTCAATGGTGTCACAATGTTCAACTTTAATGTAACAGCTGAGAAAGCAGCCACACTGACTCTTTATTGAAGATGAAAGATTTTGATCTGTTTTTAACTCTCAGGAAATAGCTAATGATGTCAGACCTATATAAACATAAATGTACATGGAGGATCAGTATGGTCTAGCATAACAGCCGTAAAATTAATGTAAAATCTCCATGTTATCCACCAGGCCACATCGCCTTCTTCCTGTTTTTACTTTTTTTGCACTTCTGACCAATGAGCTAACTACCTATCCTCACGAGATTTGTAGTGATGTGTTTTTGTTCATTTGGAGTTTTTCCTTTTCGGATTCGGACCACAGTAAATTAACTGTAGGTGTGAAAACGCCCTTAGAGACTCCATCATCCGGATCATTAAAGTTTACATGATGCTAGATAGCATTTATTAATCTACAGCCTGATGGAAAGATTGAGGTTGAGTGAAAGAACATTTTGGGAGTATCAGGATTATGTAAGACCAGTTTGTCATGCTCTGCCACCATACAGTCAGAATAAAAGCGTGCCGATCTATTATTACCTGCTAGCTGATCATCTGAAGCCTTTACTGTAATGATAGTGGCCCTCTGATGAATAAACCATTGATGTAAATCTGGCCTTCAGGAGATAAGACTTAATTGTCAGTGTAGCTATACAGCAAAACTTTGTTCCATAGCAGGCAGTGCAGTGTTTGTGTACTTTGTGGTCTGTTTGTTTTTGGTTTATCATTAACATTTATTGTGTAAATCTGACTTTCCTTTGAACGCCCTGTCACTGGATGTGCATCTCGCCTTTATTTTCTTTATAGAAGAGGGTTATTTTTATCAAGATATTTGACTTATGTTCAAGGGCAGCAATCATCAAGAAAACATGGACCTGTGTGCATTTTACATTCATTTAAATTTATTAGAAAAATCATCTGTTTTGCTTTGATTCATTAATTTCAAGATGATACTTTGGGCTGCTGCAAAGACCACGATTCATTATACTTCATTATACTGAATAATTAATCAACAGTTTGGTCCCTTTAAATATGTCCAAGTCCGTATCAGTGGTTAAAAGGGGTGCATGCATGAGCTCACAAGTATATGAGATATAACGTGCATGCGGAAAGCAAATGATGATAACACAAATGAAAGAGCCAAACAGGGATTGCGAGGCACGGAGACGGCAAAAACATCGGCACAGGACCGGAGCGGAGCAGCAGCAGGAGCTCCACAAGTCCCACATGTGCCAGTCTCTGCTTTTTAATCATTAACTTGTTTTGTTTGACCCACAGTGGGTCACCTTGGGCACCAGGAAATTCTCGCTTTTCTACACAAAAGAACTTAAAAATCAGTCAAAAGGAAAATGAACACTTCAAGTGTTCCTGTTGTGCACTGTGGTGTGGTTGCAGATGTGAACACTGTAGTCGCACTCGGGTGTAGAGAGTGACAGCTGAGAGTCTTTGGAGGAGGTGGTTGCAGTCTGGGTCCAAACGAACCCCAGAAGAGTTTCTTTATGGGTGAACGTGATGGAAACCAACTACTAGGTGTACACAAGTTTGAGCTTAACACCTTCCTGCAGCCAGGTATGCTTTGCATTCTGGGATGTAGCAGAGAATGTCTGTAGTACATCCTCCATATTGTTCAATAGTTCAGAACACAGCACCTTAATCCAGTATAAACTCTTCCTGCTCTGACCTCGTACACATCTGGCCAGTAAGCTGACAGAATGTTCTCACGTGGTTTGCAGTGACGCCTTTTAGTTCACTTGAAGCTGATCAACTGATTTGGACCCAAGCAAATGGCCTATAGGTGTAAAAACCCTCTTGAAGTTGAGAGGTTGTAAATTCATGGAATGAGATCAGGAGACAGGGAAACAGTTAATGAAAACAGATTAAAAAATTTATCTGCAGCGGTCTCGGCAGCAGGCAAATGATTACTGTGGTTTAACCGAGCAAATAAAAAGTGTGAAAACTTGACTTTATGGTAAATTGAATCTCTTTGAGTTTTGTAGTGGTTTACAGATAAAAGAAGAACATCTGAAGACATCACCGTGGGGAAAATGAAAACACTTCATATTAGCTGCAGGCCTCGGTCCACTTTTTTATTGGCTGAACCTCTTTATATTCAGTTCTGCCTGGCTGGCTGTGCGTTATTTAAAACTGCACTCTTCTCAGGCTCTTCGTGGGCTTGTTTACTTGCTAAAGCGCTGTGGAGGGCTCCTGGGTCAGGAGGATCCACGGGAGGAAAAACAGCAGCAGGTCTGTGCGCAGTATGAGAGAGCGAGGCAAAGGGAGAGCTATTGATAAGTGTGGGCTGCTGGGTATTAGAGAGGAGACAGGACTTGTTTTCATCAGACTGCCGCCCAAGGCCATCACAAAAAGGATGTTTGTACACAGCACATCATATTACACATGCGCAAACACACACGCATGCACTCGCAGCTAAAATTAGAGGAGATATTTTCATATTTTGCAATGACACACCGCTAACACGTTGTGTAATCGTGCACGCACTTGTTTACACAGCAGGCCGTACGTGGAGTTTAAAGTGAAAAGAATGCCCGAGATTGTCCGCTAATGAGGAATGACTTCACGTAAATGGGTTGCCCTGACAACTCACCATGGATACACTCACCTAATCACACCTGGCTCATTCAAATCAGCCACCTCAGCGTCAGCTAGCCGAGCTCACTTGTCAAACACACAAAATCCAGAGTGTCACTTTGAAGGAGAGACTCTCTGTCTGTCTCGTGACACACGTTCAAGAGTTTCTCCTGTCTTTGTGCGAGCTGCAGAAAATACTGATGAAACGCTCAAAAGTTCTGTGGGAAGCATTATCAGGTGTGCAAGGTTATCTCATCTTCGTTATATAGCAAGTTATGAAAAGCAGGATAAAGCCATGGGTCACTACACCGACTTTAAAATAGCGTATTGACATTTCAGCTTGATTTTAAAAGCCTCCGAGCAGATAAGAGGCCTAAATTGACCACCTTATCGAAGGCTACGGTTTCCTTTCAGCGGGGAAATGCAGAGGGTGACAACGGTCGCTGGTGATTACGAGGAAATCCAGTCAATAATTGCTTTGTTTTCAGTATTGCTTTGGGAATATGTTTGTTTTAAGGAGTGCACGCATATGTGTGTGATAAAAGCCAGTTCGCAGCTCAGCAAAATGGAATCGGTTCTTGATCCGGTTTAATTTGGTTTAAAGAAAAATCTCACAGATTTTTCTTTAAACAAAACGTATGATGCCTTTTCTATGGCCTGCTTTAACAACGTGCTAACCTTATTTACAATCAATATTTAAAAACACATTAAAACATCTGTAATGTGTATAAAATGTAATACAGGTATCTGACAGGATGACAGCTTTAGTGCCATTATAACTAGTTCATTATATATCATAGATATTATTTTTTTATTTAATGTTCATTTCAAAGACATCGCAGCCTTTTGAGCACAGTGATCTCATCGTCTTGTTGAAGAAACCAGTTTGAGATGATCTGAGTTTTTTTACATGAAGTGTTATCCTGCTGGAAGCAGCCATCAGAAGTTGGGTACACTGTGATACACTGTGCGATGCTCAGTTGGCAATAAGGGGTCCAAAGTGTGCAAACAAACTGTCCCTCACACCATTACACCAGCAGCAGCCTGAACTGTTGATACAGGACAGGTTTGTTTCATGCTTTGAGCCTCAGAGAATTGTAGTCTTAGTTTCCTATTCTTAGCTGACAGGAGTGGCACTAGGTGTGGTCTTCTGCTGCTCCTCCTTTAGAGATGCTCTTCTGCATGTCTTTATATGTAACGAGTGGTTATTTGTTATTGTTGCCTTCAGGTCAGCTCAAACCTTTCTTCATCATTCTGATGCTCAGTTTGAATTTCATGAGGTCGTCTCGGCCATGTCTACCTGTCTAAATGCACTGAGTTGCTGCCATGTGATTTGCTGATAAGATAATTATGTTAATGAGCAGCTGAACAGGTGCACCCATATTGTGTATAAATTTTAAATTCATCTATTTGAGTTAACAAATTATTCTGCTTCACTGCAAGGAAATGATCTCATGTCACAGACTTCTTCTCCTCTATGCGACTTCCCTAAAGACTGAAGCTTGAAAGTTCAGGTGATAAAATGGCCATTTTTATCTCACTGTCCCACACCTGCTCAAACTGCCAAAGCGAGGGTGACACTGCAGTCACAGTTGTCATGAGCAGTCCGGTCTTATGACAGCACCGCACTCCTCCTGTCTCGATCCCTCTGAGATCTCTTGCTTTTTGTGTTCGGGGCGAGCGGTTGCAGCAAATGGCTGCTGGTGTTTTGGTTTTGACACACTGTCCACACTGAATCAGCATGTCCACAGAGCTTCTCTACCTGTGCCCGTGCGTACTGATTAAAACAGCCACACTGTCACACCTTTCCTTTAGAGCTATACCCAAATATATGAATACTCAGATATTCATTCAGTGTCTACAGGCAGGATCATTTTTGGTGGGTTTCAGCTGCTCTGTGTCACACTCACTCACTCACTGAATGAATAGAGCAGCACTCATGCATACAAGCTGACGCAGTATATATTTTCAGAGTTTAAAACACTCAAACATCAAAATCACCAAACTGAGAACCGAATACCAGCACAAGAAAAACAGTGCAACTTAGAGATTTGTGACTAGATTTAGTGACGGCTGTCACAGATTAGCCTACTGTGACATTGTCACACGGCGCATTGACATCAAAACAAAAAAGAGAGAAAAGCTGTAAAATTTCAGAGTTAAGGAGCCGCAAACATAGACAGTTGTCTCCTTAATTTAGCCTAATAAACGTCCATTAATTATTATTATTAATATTTGTTTCAGTTTTCCTTGGATTGACTCAAAATCCTAATAGGACTAAGTCTCACAACCAGGTGCACAACCAAGATTGTTTTGGACCATCGAGAACATTTAGACCTTATAATTACAAAACTTTTAATATTGCTGCTTCTGTTTATTACAGGGCATGTCTGTCAGTTGAGGGAACAGTGACCGATATATCATTGTTGTTTCCACGTAAACACGAGATCCAAAGTGTAATTAAACATCTTATTTGAATGATTACTGTCATATAGGTGCTACATTGACTTATATCAACAGAGTGAGCTGTAATTTTATTAGCTTATCATTAACTTGGTAAGATGGAACATGATCATCCAGACAAGTCTGACATAGTCGTCTGGACAGAGCTGTCTAAGAAGCTCACCCTTGTGCGACTAATGGCTTTATGGGAAGAAGGCTGTGAAGCCTATGAAAGGCAGAGCCTAAACTCTCAAGACCTCCTCCCGGTTTGTGTAGAGAAAAGGTGGCAACCATGGCTGTTTCCGTACAGGTTTCCCAGGCCGCACCATCCACAGTGCGGTGCTCACTGTACTCGGAGTTTCAGGAAAAAAGCAAAATAAAGCCATGTGCACGAGTGGAGAAGCAGCTTAAAGAGCCTCTTGTTGGTTTGGCATAAAAGGAAGGAGGAGTGCTGGAAGCCTGGGGGTGGTTGGCAGTGATTTGGCCACCACTGCTGAGTCGCCAACTGGAGGGTGTCACAGTAAAGGGTCAAAACACCCAGTGAAAGTTGGGCACCATCTGATGACATCAGCTCAAGCAACTTTGGCTCCTAAGGCCACAGACGCTCTTGAATGCGACATCTTTGTATGGGTTAGTCAAGAAATCTAGGTAGAAATCACCTGTGCTTTCAAGGAGATATATAAAACAAGAAGAAATTCTCAGCTCTGGCTCCCAGTTTTGGTTGTTGCCCTCTAGGTTTTTCTACTTTGAACAGAAAATGTATTTGCTGCATTCAATAACCTCAGTCTGTTTACTCACGATCTGCCAGTGAGAAACTGACTGAGAAACTGTAATACTTCTGTAGTGAAGCAAAAAAGAGCACCTGCGAAAGCCTAAATAAAAGAAAGAAAAACCCAAATCCATGAATTCCAGGTGACCTGTCAGTTAACTTTTCCATGATAAATGAGGATTTTACACTTAGACCTCTGTTGTAAAGGTTAGAAAAATGTTAACCTCCTCTGCTAAACAACCTGAACAATGACGCATATACTCAGATTTAATTGGCTGATGTGAAACGAGCTGTTGCGATTTGTCAGATGAAAACCTAATAAATGTTACCCTGTATATGTGTAGAAGAGAAAACATTTCTGTTTCAATATGTTTGTTGATATTTGAGAGTAAAACCTAAGAATATATGCCCCATGCCCCTTAGGCCAACTCACACCTGGGCTGCTGTCTTGATTCATATCAGCCTTTTATTTTGAAAAACCTGTAACTGTACATGCCGTGTTTAAGGTCCTCGGGATCCATGAAATAAAAAATCATCAGTCAAATCCAATAAAACAGCTTTTTTAGCCTTTATTAGGCAGGAAACCAAGGACGGGGCACAGGGGAATGACATGCAGATGCCCTGCAGCTTTTCAGCACATGGGCCACCTGCTCAACCAAGTGAGCTATCACAGAACCTAAAAACAGATTTGGTGAAAATTTAAAGAGAACCAGTGTAAAAACTGTTTTTATAGGGAAGAAACAGGAACTTTTTCAGTCATTTTATTGTTTATCTATACTTAATTACTTTGTAGTATAATTGGCCATGAAGGAGGTCTAATCAATAGGAAAAGCTGCCATGTATGACACCCCTGAATTAAAGCATCACAGTTGTCTTCTGAGTTTAGATGAATGTTTCCGAAATTTTTCATGTACAAATAGAAAGATATTCATATATATATATATATATATATATATATATATATATATATATATATATATATACCCACTATATAATAACATAATCGTTTTATTTTATTACATGTGTGAAAGTAAAGGAGAAAAGCTCGTCTACCTTTTAAGATACAAGACATGGATCGTAGTGATGGAAATGTGACAATGACAACATCCATTGAAGACTGAAAAAAAAGGATAAACAACAGAAAACTGAAACAACAGAACTGAATGTCAGACCAGTTGGCCCACTTTTCCCATCACCACACCTTACCAGTGTCACCAGCATGAACACGATCGCCCTTCTCACTGAGCCGAAACGCACACAAACACTGTAACCAGCCCGGAGCAGGTGTCAAGATTAAATTATGACTTTATAATGTGACACATAGGTTACATAAGGCAAACTTTTCAGAGATCTATCAGATGACTGGACTCACACAGCAACAGCAGCATGTTGTCTGTACAAGACTCGGCCTCTTTGTTGGAGAGTTCATTAGAAACCTTCCTTAGAAATATTTATATGTGCACCTCAGGCAGTACCTCTCAATTTTTGTTCAAAGACTGTCAGCAGAGAAGCAAACAGGGTGTTTACTTTGCCTATTAGCCAACCCCTATTGTTATTCCAGCTCCCTGTTCTGCTATCCAACCCTTGTCTACCAGTATTTAGGGCTATAGTGTTGGTATGTGTAATATTTGGAGCAGCAACTGAAACTCGCATTGAGACAGAAATGATTTGTGGATGGATTTCAGCCCTACAAGACAGCAACACAAACTGATGGTATTTGTGTCTTATAGAATTAAACAGATTTCACGTGGAAATAGCATTCAAATGAAATTTTTATTGAGCCTCTTATACAGCATAGTGCAATTCAAACTAAAAGGACGTAAACAATGATTCGATCTGGTAGCTGTTTCTAAAAATATCCTAATTTGTTAAAGAAATAGCTTCTGGTGATTCTGAGAAATACACTGATGCCACTCACAATCTTAGCTCAGCACAACCAGACGCAGCAGGAACAGCTAACCTGGCTTGATCCAAATCTTAAAATAACCGCCTATTAATACTTCTGTTAGTCACTAATTGACATTTTATTTGTTTGTAAAATACAAAGGCTTATTAAGGAGAACGCAACAAGTGCTCCAACCTGAACAACCATATGAGTGAGATGTCGTTTCAGACTGGAGCTGTTTTACAAAAAGTAATTATGCACATCTATTTTATTGGTTTAGGCACAAAATTACTCCTTAGCGATCAACTGGCGGTCAATTGGTTACCATTTGGCAACCTCTGGTCACTAAAAATGTGTTTTGTGCAAACTGGAAATGGAGAACACACTCGAAACAAACATGTTTCAAAAGGCGAACATTTTTTCTTGAAGGCAAACGGTCTCTGTTTACGGCTTGTGTTGCACTTTTACAGGTTTCTCCTTCCTGCTTGATGAGCAGTTGGTCAGTGTTTGCAGACAAGTTGGCATCTTCAATGCAAACTGCAGGCAAAATGCTACCAAAGCAATCACAAGGGGTTTTTCAGTGCAGCACTCTGATCTCTATGCAACCAGTTTCAGCTAAGGACTGCCAGCAACCGCTCACTAACTGGTCAGAAAGCAGCTTTCTTTCATGACCAGTGGCTGCCTAACGGTCATCAGACGGTCTTTAGGCCTGTATGACTCAAGAGCAATGGGTTATCAGATAGGTGAAATCAACATTCATGTTATTGCTCAGCTGTTTGTAAACTTTTTAATATTAGTGTTTCTGCCCCATGAACCTTTTGAGTTGTAATTATTTAATTCTTTTATAAATGCTGAAATGAAAACAGACATTTATAGTTCATCCCTAACTCCTGACTTGACTGGTTTAAAATTGTATTAGCTGTTTTTCCCTGAGTAATTAAATTACCTGGTTAAAAGAGGACCTCATACATATTATTTTTCTCCTTCTGTATTGCTGACCTATATACAGAGAGTACGAGTCACCTTTTCAGTTGTTGTATCAACCACTCATCTCGTGTTATTATAAAAATAACTCCTCCACCCACAGACAATACCTCCTGCTTCCAAACAAAACTCTGAACAGGTCAAATAACCTTTAACCCGACTCTTTCTGTAGGGAGAATTATTTCAAGCCTCATCTTTCCAGATAAGATTTTTCCACCTCCAGCAACCCTTCACAAATGGCTCTGCCTGCCAGTTCTTCAGGTATCCCCTGGATTTCAATCCATTCCACATTTAGAGGACACTCTACAGCAATCTCACCTTTATTGCACCTGTTTCTCCAAGATGAAATGTTTCAATTTCCCCTGAAGAAAACCCAGAAAGCGAGAAAAATGGGAGCCCAGCCAAGCTGCCTGAGCTGAAATATCTCTCCCCTTCAGTAATTGTCGGACGATCTTCCCTATCATAAAAAACAGGAGCAATATATAATCTATTGAATGGCACAGAGAGCAGATAAAGGACTATTATTGCCAGCCAACAATGGCAAATATCTGAATGAATGATAGTCATTTGATGCACAGATTGAATCGTCAATCTCATTATGAGTTTGGAAAGTCTCCCGGGGAACGTGATTGGTCATTTGTATGTTCTGAAATGAGTCTGTTACTTACTGTAAAGCCTGGTGGAGGGTTTAAAGGCTCATTATCGATGGGCTTGTACCTCAGCTCCATCACTTGTACTTCTCATGCTGCTCGTGTGTTTTGGACATGTATAGAAAAGACGAGCAGAGCCACCCTATTACTTTTTGAACTCTTGCTTGGAAACTTCGGCTCTTGCATTTTAAGCATCGGGGGTTCTTTTGAAGCCAGCAGTGACAACATTTGTCAAGATTGTACAATCAAAGACACGTGCTTAGTAGTGTTAGCTAACATTCACTATTAAAAAAGCATAAGGACTCTTAGTGCACACCAAGTCAGATTATTCTTCACATAAATTCATGAAAATTGGTGCAAAAGCACAAAAAAAGCAAGATTTAGAGGCCCATCTCACATACTTGGATGACTCAAGGCTACAACAACCGGTGGCTGCACGTATTGAGCCAAAGCATCCACGCCCTTAATCAGTTATGAGCCTTAATATTTAAATTTAAACAAATGAGTTGTATGAATATTAATAAAGGGTGTAACGAGCTATACAGAGGAAAACTAACTTTTCTACTAGGCCATAAACATGTTTTCTGCTACAGAGTTGGGCATTTTAACCTGCGAGTCTGTGGGGATTGACTTGCTTTTGGAGCCAGCTGACCACCAGTCACATTTTAACATTTTAGTTAACCTAACATGCATGTCTTTGGACTATGAGACTAAGCCCAGAGTGCCTGGAGGCAGCCACAAAGGCATGAAGAACATGCAAATTACACACAGAGAGGCCCCAGCCAGGTATTCAAACCCGGAACCTTCTTGCTATGAAGGTGTCACAGCGCAAACCACAGTTTTATTTCAGAGAATAAAATGAAATATTTGAAGAATTTTCTAGAAACTACAGTTGTAAAATAAATGTAGTAGATTGACACTTCAGGAATCTCTTCTGTAAATAACCACACAGATATATTTATATACTCTAGCTCGTCAAGGAGCTTTAAAACAGCATGGTCATATTGATGTGAATATTGAAATCAACATGTTGCCAGCTTATTCTAACATTAAATAGTCTAAAACAGCAACTGTTGAGCTCTCTAGCTGCTAAATAACCTGCTGTGTTTTCCACTGTTTAACTCAGGTTAGTGATTGGCTCTTTAGCACTGACCTTTTTTTAAACGCCAAAAAGACTGAGATCATGATTATAGCTCCTCCTGAACTATATCGTAAAATCAGTCAACCTCTTGCTTCTTTTTGCATTTGCAATCCTTTGTGTTGTTTATGGGAGGGCATCATCAC
Source organism: Oreochromis aureus (assembly GCF_013358895.1). NCBI lineage: Eukaryota > Metazoa > Chordata > Actinopteri > Cichliformes > Cichlidae > Oreochromis > Oreochromis aureus. Next base: position 22,010,861 of record NC_052944.1, on the reverse strand, counting down.
CTAATGAAACACAACTTTTCATTTCTAGCTCAACATTTTTAAAGACATTTTGCATGTCACACGACGTGTGAACAGGTGACTGTGGTAGCGGTTGCTTGTGTAGTAAGAGGCCATATCTTTGAGTTGCTGGGTCATCAGTCTGACCTCTGTTCCTGTCTTTAATGACCTGGTGTTCGTTGCTGGTCGTTCCCACACTTCTCAAGTGAATCCAGTGCCCTCAGCTGACCCTGAAGCCAAAGTGTGGCTTCAGTGATGCCGTAAAGTTTCTTAAATGTTGAGAAGAAGAGACGGGCGATCCTTTTGTGAGTGACAACTTTTACATACACAAGATCTTTGCATAAAAAAGAAAAACAGTCGAAACGACTGCCCATCACGTGCACCACGTCTGTTCAGTTAATGAGTGAAGCCATATTTGAGACTCCCTCCCATGTCATGTGGTACGGGTTGGGCTCTGGTCTCTTGTTAAAAACAATCGATTTACTTTACCAAAGGTTGATCTTATAACACATAATAGTGATGGGAACTCACGGATGTGCACTGCACTTGTTCCCTTCTCCCTGCGTATCAGTGCCTATTTACTCTGCAAACACAGCATGGCAACTAGACACCGAGGAGCCTGAACATACAAGAGCCTGCCCTGTTAATCGTGTTTGTCTAGTCGTTTTCTTTAAGCCGAGGTTTTGGGAGTTGTCTTGGACTTTAATGCTAATGTCTCTTAGTTATTAGAGCTGTGACGTAACCGGTGAGTTACTCATTGGCCCTTTGCCGCTTTAAGGAGCATTTGTGTCATCTCTGGCCGGCAGGACTAGTTCCCCTCTGACTGCGAGCCGTTTGTGCTGACCAGCAGCAGAAGGAGTAGCCCGAGGCAGGTAACACTACAATCACATTGTCCGCACTCACACAACCTAGAACCAGTTTTTGCCTTGCAAATTTGCAACCCAACTCCATTCCGATGCAAAACAGCTTTTTCCGACCCAGGCAGCCAGCCATTGGTCATCCCGCCTGACGGTGTGTCCTCCCTGGATGTAAACCAAAACACAGCAAAATATACAGGCACCTGGCCCTCAGGTGTATGTTTCCTCTGGAGAGAATAAATAGAAATATCCATAATTTCTACTGTTTATTTGAACTTTTATTTAAACATCTTTCCTCAGTCGTTTACGTAACCTACTGTACCAAGCTGAAACCTTAATTTGAGTATTGTTTTAAATGATTCGGATGTTTTTGTTTTGTGTGGCTTCTCATAAAACTCATCTCAAAACCAGAGTAATTGTGGGATATTTGATTATAGGTTACCAAACTATAGGAGTATAAAAAAATGTTTGGACTCACCGTGGCGACAAGTTCATACATAATACTCATAAAAATAGTGTGGCATGCATCACGCTCTCAGGTTTTCCTAACCTTTTTCAATTCCCATGATTTGACACATGAGAGGGAAAGTCATGAGATTGACTGCAGGGCTAAATATTTTTGAGATCTTGTGCCGTCTTGTCTTTGGTCTACGCGCACATTGTTACTTTGTAGTGAGTTTAATATTGCACTTAATGGAAATTATGATCTTTTGAGCAGCAGATCAGAAAAGCAAAATTAAGTTATGCAATTGTACAGAAAGTTTAGCATGCAGGTAAGTATCAGCAGTATTAGCAGTGTAATGCTCTGTTTGGAGACTTTACCTTGTTCATATTCAAATATTTGGTATAAGTAGATTTTGTCTAGTGATAAGCCATTAGCCCTCTGTGTATAAACACTGTTGTAGGGAAATGTCAGATATAATAGATAATATGTGACGTTTCTCTTTTGGACAGTCATGGAACAAAACCATAAACATCCTGACTGATAAAGGTAAAGAAAAAAAATACATATTTCAGTTTCTCAAATGTGATTATCTGCTTGAATTATCCTTCTGTTTGTACAGAGGCGGGCCAGAATACACAATAAAAACACAATGTAACAAGACGCCATTATTAACCAACGTGATTAAACAGCAAAAGGCAAAAACTCCAACCAGGAACCAAAAAAAGCTCCAGGCCCGGTATTGTAAAGCAAGTTTAGCATACGGGGGGTCATACCAACATCAGCATGTAAAGTTAACACAGTCGTTCACCTGTTCTAGTATTACTGTCTATCTAGTATTTAATGAAATTTATTGTTAAATGACAGTTTTATGATTTCAGCTGTAGGCTCAGTGCTGTTTGACTGTCTAAGAAGAAGCAAAGAGTAAATATAAAAACTTAAAGCTTAGCCTGTGTGTAAATGTGTCATTTTGTACAGAAGTAGGTGTTCTGTTTTATCGCCATGTGTCGATAGAACAATAAAATCATTGCAAATTTGTTTACATCTAATGGAAAAATATATACCACATGTATATAAAGAATATATAAAATATATGATATAAATATATATAAAAACACTTTACATTTTAGTCACTGAACCACCTGTGGGGTCACCATAGCAGGTCCCTCCTTACACAACCCCGAAGGGATCAGTGTCTCCTCCCAGGATTGAATCTGGCATTTAGTTTTACTTTTTTTACTTACTAGGTGAATGTTTAAACCACAGCACACCTTCGTCACTAGAATAACCATGAAGTAAAACAGTAATCAAAGACTCGGTAATGTCAAACAAGACTCCAAAACGGCACAGAGCCATGGGACAGTAACACTTCTTGTTCGCTAAATTTTAAAAAAAGATCTTTTTACTGAAATATGTTTGAAACTTTCATTTTACCACATTTGACTTTTATTTTTTTGAATAGAGAAAAACACAGAGTGAGTCAACTTGAAGTTAGTAATTAACTTAATTAGTTCACTGTCACAACACTTTATAATCCATGCGCGCCCACATTGTTGTGTTTTTTTTGTTGTTTTTAATCTGGAGTGAAAACGAGGTGCCAAGAATGTGCTAAAGTTATTCATAGACATAATGAATTTCTAACAATTCAGACAGAGGCAATTATGCCAAAGGGTTTAGGACTACTTATTGCACAGATACAGTATTTGGCAGAGGAGGCCCCGAGTTTGAGGATGCTCCCCAAAGAGTCCCAGCAGCCTGCAAGACTGCAGCACATTAAAACACCCTCGAGGGCATAGAGAGCAGAAATCAGCAGACACAAGTCTCTGAGATGTGCAATATACATAATGCACAAGGAAAGAAATGCCACGGCACAACAAGAAAACAGGAGGAGGAGGAGGCACATCCAGCAGCCTGAGCGATCGGAGGGTTGAGAGCAGGAGCTTGTCAGATGATTATTGACCTGCCTGAATGTGACTGGTAATTGTAAAAGTCGGCTCCTAGTGACTTCGGCTCTCCATTAATGTGATAGTTCCTGAAGCCCACTGGGAAATTACCTCTTCTCTCACTCCCCTTCCGGAAGATAAGGGACACTTCGGCAGGGCGGGTGCTCGCCAGAGCAACAGTGTGTGAAACAGGGTCCTCTATTTAAAGCACAGCCTGTCGAACCGCTGGGCCTCTCTGCCGCTCTGAATTGCACTCAGCGTTTTGCACCCCCTTGGCTTTCTCATAAGTAGCTGCGAATGTGTCAGAGGTGCCCATGAAAATGTAGATGAATTGCTGCTGAGGAGATGGCTTCAGCCATGTTAAAGTCAAGCCCACCTCAAATCGTGAGAGAAGAGGACAGAGGCCACTCTGAGACGAGAGCGTGCTACCGAGATTGATTCTGTGTGCATGCTGAGGTTTTTGTTGTTTTTTTTTTCCCCCGCATGCTCAGTGTGTACACCCACCTCTGGCTCTGGATTCTTTATATGTCTTTGCACACAGCAGCAGACCTGTAGGAGGATAATTAGACGTCTTGGGAGAGCTAAGTCATGCTTTGTTGCTTTTCCACAAATAATGCCGGCTTGCATGCTTAAAAAACGGGGTGGGGGAATGAAAAAAAGGAGTGACCCAGCCGTGATGGAGTGATAGCCTTGCTTGTACGGCAGCTTGCACCATTATATAAATCAGCACACCCTTGTTTGCTTTTCTTCAATCGATCCAACACGAGAAGCAAATTTACCGGTCCCACAAGCATTTTTCACAGAGTCCACCTGAGGTCTTGGCTCATTTCCTTTAGGACTACGAACAAAGATGTATCGAGTCCCACAGCACCTGAGACCTTTTACATCATACAAGCCTGGTCTTACTGCAGCTTAAAAATACTCAGGAGTAATGGGTACAGATTGCCCGAGCGGTGGCACGTTCATGTGTTCCATAAGTTGCGCTGGTTTCTAGTGGTCAACAAATCATAAAATGACCGCAGCACAACAATAAATTGGTCCCAGTGTGACGCTTGTTGTAGGTTGGTCTTCTACTAGTGCTGAGTGAATAGTCAGATTTTATTTTCAGCTTTCTTTTAATGTATAAAAACAAGATAACTGAGGTAAAACTAAAACTACTGGGCTGCATTTAATTTCACAGCGATGCTCTGGTTTTGTCTTGGGTTATAAATCCAGCACCACCCATTTTCCTCCATCACTAAAAGCCCAAACACCCACGCATACTTTAGATTTACCTGAGCAAAGATGATAGAAAAAGAGCCTTAGATCAGCAAAATCTTTATAGAGAAAGTAAAAGTTACACAAAGGTATCTGTGATGCTATAATGAACAGCATAATGATGTCAGCATCTGGAACCGCAACCAGGATATAACCAGTTGGCAACCAGCTAAGTCGAGTCTCCTGTTGTAAAGAGACGCGTTGCAGATGAGTTGTGCTCATCGGCACAGACCGACTCAGACTGATTGCAAAGTGTTGGCGGTGTCTCTGCGTTCATTATTAAGCAGTTATTTGCAAACCTTTGTTTGCAAATAACCTTTGGTCGCCATAACTACTTCCACTCAGTCGTCGAATGCGAAAACATTTCAATACAGTTATGGCTTAGGGTCTCTTGAAGAGCCTTAAAGGAGTCTGCAGCTCGTGGCAGGGCACCATTTGCCCTTGAACGATAGACTTTGAGGTCAGAAACAATTACCAATCTGGGCCTAACTCCTAGCCAGGTGACCTCATGCCAAATTTTTTTATGGTTTCCCGTTCAGGGAAGTTTCCTCTAAGAATAGCAGAATGTTTTGGCATTGTTTTAGCTTGAATACATAATGAATAATGATATCTCTGGAGTTGATGAGTAATCATGTTAAGTAATCGTGATGTCAATAACCACCTCACCTTATTGCCGTTATCACATAGTAATGCTGAGAACAGGAACCTTGAATTGCTGCCATTACAGCAGTAAAAGTGGTTTCTTCAATGAGGCCTGTTTCTAACTTATTTAGCTGTGAGTCCCACCAACTCATTTAAGTTTACCTCCATCTAAGTCCAATTATATTAACCGCATCTGCTGTACGTGTTAAACTATTTATCTTTTTTTTCTCTGTTTACAAAAATTACTCAGAGGTTTCCAACCTGAACATGAACATCCATCCATCCATTCTCTTCCCCTTATCCAATTCAGGGTTCCGGGATGGTTCTGGAGCCTTTCCCAGCTATCATAGGGAGGCGGGGTAGACCCCGGACAGGTCTCCAGCCTGTCGCGTGCTATTTATAACACCAGACAGATCGTTTAAATGAAGTCCAGCAGTGTTTTTATGCTACTCCTTCCCTAACATCATGATATGGTGTACAATTTTCTCTTCAGCAATGACAAAGACATTATCCCCTATAATTAATTCCTTGTTGACAATGTGTCTCTGCGCCAGTGTCACCCTGTAATTTCTGTCACCACATTACACTCGTGGAGCTTATTCTGATCGAAGGAGTCAGCTAGAACCAAAAATAAAGCGCAGCAAGGTCAGAGAGGTAAGGTTAGGAAGAGAAGTTGTTTTCTCAGGTGGCCACGCAGCCTTTCCTTTTCCTCGCCAAAGAGACAGGGTGTCCTCTACCTCCCTCGATCTCTGCCTCTCTCCTTCGCGTTCAGACAAGCCCGTTCAAGACTCGGTGATTAATTATTTACCCAGGCAATGAAATGCCAAAGCCCGAAGAAACATACCACCAGGAGAGAAAAGGTCACTCTCATCCTGCACATAGATACACACTCTCAACACACTCACACAGCAGTGATGAATGGCAATAACATCTCTATCGACACTTCAGGCAGACAGAGTTTTCATGCCGATGTTCTAACAGCGTCCAAAAGCAAGGGCAGAGCAGCAAAACTTGAGTGATGGGGTGAAGTCTTCAGGAGAGCCTGAAAAAGCTCTGGCTCCTAAACCCATCAGTATTTTAGAGGTGGCGAACGGTCCGATCCACAGCAATCTGAGAATCTGTGTGTGTGTGTGTGTGTGTGTGTGTGTGCGCGGTACAGTAAACTGCAACCTTTCCTTGCGGTGAAAACGATATGTGCATGTTTTGACACCTGAGAGTTTGCGTGCTCAGTTTAGTTGAAGGGTGTTTGTGTGATTAAACTTTGATAACTTTGTTCATGTCTCTCTGCAGCTCCACGACACAGCTGGCCAAATGGGGTGCCAGTGCTGCCGGATGATTCAAAGGTGAGAAGTGTTTCCTCTTGTTGTGTTTCTGTTCTTTTCTTTGTGCGCCACTTCTCCATCTTATGCAATCATCGTCCTTTTTGTATATTGTCACAACACTGATGCTCAGTAAAACCCCACAGTAATCAGGAAGAACTCCCTCAAGACCTCTTGTTACGGAGAAAAGGAGGAGGGAGGAGAAAGAGGAAGGGTTGCTCTACCAGGAAGGGCTGTGTGTAAAGAATTACAAGAAAACTATATAAAGATGTTACACCACTTCTATATTTACCTGTTGGGTCACCTTGAGTTTGCTAAAGGGTTTTAGTAGTGTCATGGAGCTACAAAGCTAAAAGACTTTCAAACAAGTAGGAATTTGTTTACTTCCCAAAAGGATGATTTGACTAAAGTAAAAAGAGGAGTTTTGATTTTGGAATAGGCCAAAATGTTATTTTAGAGTTTGGTGTTGGCACAGGGTTTTCCAGTGGGTGCATTTCATCTTACAGCTGATTGTTTCTGTTTATTAAAAGGATTGATTCTTGGAAATGTTCAAGGTTTTCATCAGGCGTTATAAAGTCAGGTTTCACAACTGCAGTATCACTTAAAAATTTACTTATTATATACAAGTTAATCATGCCTGCGCTGTGATTTTTAGCTGTATTTATAGCTATATAAAATGCTCACTTAGATAATTGTCTTCCACTTTTTTTCTCACTCTGTCTTGGTGCAACTACTAGCTGAACGGGATCTTTTCTTGCAGAACAGCTAAGAAAATAACCCCCACATATATGATATACCATATTTTTCGCACTATAAGGGGCACCTAAAATCCTTTAATTTTCTCAAAAATCAACAGTGCGCCTTATGTATGAATTCTGGTTGTGCTTATGACCTTGAACTGATTTTATGTGGTACACGGCACTCGAAAATCTGTCAAATAATGTTTTAGTACGACTTTGGTAAGCTACAAAGCCACACCGCTTGATGGATTGTTGGAGCATTACGGCTACCGTAGTCAGGAGCCTTGTGAAGTAATCTGGGTCCAAAACTCCGTCCGCTTCACGTCCCAAAGTCAAACAAACACTGCGGCATCACTGAGAGTTAAAAACTGTCTAAATTCTTTCATCTTTAATAAAATGATCAGCGCTGCTGCTTTGCCAGGTGTAACAATTAAGTTTAACATCCAGGCATCCATGAAAACAGAATTTATTAAATTTAATGGATTTATAAGTTAGCAGAAAGTTAGCTCGCTAGTTTCCACCTAAACATGATATACCATGTTCTGAATGAGAGATTTCTGAAAAAATTAAAACGTACAGCTCTGCTATCACTTCAAACATAAATGAAGACAGAAAACTAAACAGCAGTGACGTATGTAGGGTTACTGAAGTTGGACTAGCTGGTATATAATGATGTGCTACGTGATCGCTAGCGACACAGCTATGTTAGCATTACATAAACACAGTGAAGCTGGAGGATGAACGATGGCCGCTAACTTTTTTCCACTCAATAGAAGTTAACTTGAGGGTTCCCGATAGTTAGGGACAAATGCAATCGCATGGCAGGATGCTGTAAATGGACCAAAGTTCAGTCAGGAGAACGACTGAGATAATCCACAATACGAGGTTAGTCATTAATATACTTAAACAACATGGGAATAGAGCAGCTACAACAGAATTCACCATTAATGAATCAATGGTACGGAAGTGGAGGAAGCAAGAAGAATGAGTTGAGTAAAGTTTGACTTATCTGACTGTTTTCTTTTGCTTAATGCGCCTCATGGTCTGAAAAATATGGTAAACTTTTTATGTTAACAGAATTTTTTACTCACTCTAATGGGTCTCCATATACCTCTCCTCAATAACAACCTCTCACTGTTGATTTCCCAATGTCACTGCCACTTCTAATGTCTTCTTGGCCACTTAATGATTTCTTGTCTGTTTCATGCAGATAGTGAGAGGTCCATTTATAATACGTCTGCTTTGCGAGCCCCATGTGGATACTTAGTACAAACTGTGAGTCGATATGCCGATAGCCTTCACCTCCATGTTACTGTATTTTTTAATTAATTTTTTGCAGGGCTGCCTAGTCATTAAAGCCTACACGGCATTGTTGTCAGGGCTTGACATCACCGTGCTTTTTGAGGTGATCGAGGAGACAGAATAGGGCAGAGAAACAAGGCCTTGATTGCAGATTAATGAAAGGGCACACAGCTATTCACATACCAGAGTCATAATCCCACTACACAGCTGTTTTTTTTTCTTTCCCATGTCAAAAGATACATATGTGAGTGCTTGTGACAAGCACGCATTCCTCTGTAATTGTCTGGAGTGTCACATTTCTGGGATTAACAGGATTGGGGAGGGGGGCTGGCATGGGTGGGCCTTTAGATTACTGGATCAGCAGTAGATCAGGAGTGATGCATCAAATTTAAGAGGAACAATCACAAACAAGTCTGACTTATTGTAGTAGATGGAGTCGGCATTAATGGAGAAATCTTTGATTGGGGTATCTTGGGCGTGCATGCTTTGCAAACCCTTCGCTGGAGTATTTCCTTTGAACTTCACACTGCAAGGTGGAAGTTCTCATCCACTTAAGAGGACAAAGTGCCTCACATTGAAAAGATTAGGATGTTCATCACAGCTCTAATGGTTTCACTGGCATAAAATCTATAGGCACCTCTGCACCTATTGTATTTCAGAACAGATGCAATCAGCTTTAATCTCCGTAGCACAAGAGGGGAGGTAGTATTGTGGTTGTGCACATGTGTCTAATCACTGAACTGCCTGTGAATGATCGCCATCAGCTCTAAAGCGAGCGCCCTGAAGAATCAACTTGAGCAACATGTATGCAAAAAATATTTTGCCTCTTATTTTTTTTGGTCCGTCCACTCCAGCAAAAGACCAAAACCAGAAAGTTGGAGCAATGTGTCATTTATTTAGTTTTGCTCTCAGGCGTCCTGTCGTCCCCCCCAGCAACTCTTTTTGTCCAGCTTTATGAATTATATTTTTTTCTGTAGTAAAACGCCCTGTGCATCTCTCACTTTTCTGAAAGTACACCTCAAATTTCACCTTGGCAGCCAGGAAGCTGCAGCGGTGCTGCCCAGGAGCGAAAGAAATGGAAAACATTCATTTTCTCAGCTTTCCACTGCGAGGAGAGACAGAAGGAAAGGATGCAGGGTGAGAGAGCGGTGCTTAAGTCAGTGGGTGAGCGCACGTGTGTGTGACTGTAACCGCGTAGGCAGGTGGCTTTGTGTTTGTGTGTCTGCGTACTGGGAGGGAAGACAGAAAGCTGCAATTTAATCGATCTGCACGTTTGAAAGTTATCTTCTTAATTCTAAGGACTTCTCAAGCTCATGTTGAATACTGAACAGTGAAAAGTGAAGCCAAAGGAGGGTTAGATAAAAAAAAAACAGAGACAAGTGAACATGACAACTTAAGACGAAGCAGGCGGGAGGTGAGAAAAGCTTGAGGGCAGATGCTGAAATGAAGGAGAAGTCAAGTGCGAAGCTGTAGAAGATTAGTGAGCTGCAGCTACACAACAGTGACGCTGAAGGAGACGCGAGGAGGAGGAGGTTGTTTTGGAACAGGAGCTCCTGGAGAGGTGAAAGATGGAGGCTGGCAGGGTGGAGGAAAAAACACATGAAATGAAGAAAATATGGGCGTGAAAAACACGAGCTGCTCGCAGCAGGCGATGTCTGACAGACTGTTACACCATCCCCACCGCAAACCCCCCGCCCTCGCCAACACTTGTAATACCTGTCGAGGTGTGTGCGTGAGCGTGTGAGAACAAGCCGTCTTGTACTTGTACTGCTTGTACTACTTCATCTCGTGTCCTTGTAAGAACATCCTTCAAAGTGGAGGTATCAGATTGTCATTGTTTCCGCGAGGGGATACTTACTGTGCCGAGCGTAAATGAGCTTTAATTAGTCTCAGACCTTTGCCGACCTCTAGTATCCTTTGAGGAATTGGGACGACATCAACGAATCTCTGGCCGTGCGTATCGCTGCGATGTACACAGTGAAAGTCATTTCACAGCAGGGATAACAAAGCAGGTGAGAGCAGAGGTTCAGCAGAAACACCAAATGAGGCAGCAACACATGAGGGCGATGTAATGCATCAGTGTTACTTTTCACGGCTTTTCTTCTTCTGATTGAAAACAGAAGCTCGTTAAATTGATTTCCGGTCACAATGCCACTGTTTTACTCAGTATCACTCATCCCAAAGAGCCAGTTGAGCACCTTTTTATAAAATAATTGACTTTATTGGTATGTACTTTGAATAAAATTCATAATAATAGAAGAAGGTGAGGATATAAGAAGTATAAGAAGTTAGCTAACAGTTAGCATCTTGTAAAATCTAGCATTAGCAAAAAAACCATTTGATTGTAGTTAAATTTAATTTACTTTATACTTAATTTAAAGCGACAGCTTTGATTTGTGGGGAATTTGTTTACTGTGCTCTCTGAAGTTGGTCCAATTGACTGTTTAACTTAGCTTTTGCTTTTTAAGCTAAGCTAGGCTAATTGCCTCGCGACCTCACCTTCGTACTGAACAGACAGACCTTAAAGTAGCATCCTCCCTCTCAGCTAACCTTTAGAAAGCAAACATTATTTCCCCTAAAATTGTGTCTTCATTTTACTTTTCAGCCTGATGTGTTATTTTAATGGAAGCTAATTGTATAAGAAACACTTCTTTTTATGCTAAGGTTAGCTTTAAGCTTAGAGTCAAACAGAAGGACTAAACATCTGTGTGTCTTCCACTGTTCACCTCTCATAAACCAACATCTGGAAGTAAATGGGGGTATTTCACATTTTAGACCCAAAAGAAGAGTGCAGTCAGGCCTGTGCACATTTCCTTCCTACAACGCTCTGCATAATATATCTGACATTTACATGAGCAGTGCAGAACTTACCGCCGCCGAGGCTCCAGGCAGCCTCTGTAAACATCGAGAGCACGCACAACCCGGACATCACATTGCATTTAGAAATGTGCGGCCGCTGCACAATAAAGTACCCTTGTCGTTGTCAGTGTACAGTATGTGGTCGTTGGCGCATCTGACCCGAGGAGCCCCGTCAGACTGACGGAAAGACCTCTTCGTCTGTCGCCATGGTGATCCACAGACTAAAACCGAGGAGGCGCTCTTCTAGAAGTTCGAAATTCATCTTCAGTTTGTAGCAGTCAGAAGTTATCTGTGCTTAAGTAGTTAAAATGACACTGAATGTGAGCTTGCATTTTAAATACAGTAGGGTGCGTTTTCACTACATTTAGTCACTGAAGGTTTACAAAAGAGATGTCTCTCACATGTGTCTGTAGCCCAGAGTGACCTCCTTAAAACACTAACTTTGTCACATTAGCAATTTAAAACCCAGCGGCAAAGTGTAACTCACTGAAGTACACGCATGCAAGTACTGTTCCTAAGTACAAATTTATATTTAATACTTATACAGCACTGCATGTCAGAGTGAGATACTGTACTGTTTAGCCTGGTTCAAGTTGTGTTATTAATTCCCCGACATGTCCAAAACAAGCCATTTTGCTGCCCTCACCACTCCTGTAAGGCCAACTTTCTTCCGACTGACTGATTGGCTTTGAACAGCAGGTAGGTGTGGTTGCTGTGCTCTTCACAGACGATGGCAGGTTCACATCGAGCACAGACGTGAAAGAGTCTGGAGATGCCATGGCGAACGTGATGCTGCCTGCAGCATAACCCAGCATGACTGAGTTGGGGGATGCCAGTTGAGCTGTATCGTGCTAATCTGAGCATACGTCCTATTAAAGGGGACTTCTTGCCTCCCTCATGGAGTCTGTTTGGTCAGAAAGGCTCTGTCAGTGTTCCTCCTGTTCCTGTTTACACAAAGGAGCAGACACTGGTCCTGCTGATGGGTTTGATGCCCTTCTGCGGTCATGTCCAGCTCTCCTCGCCTGATAGCCTCCATAGCGTTAAGACAAAGCGAACCTCCCTGCAGTCATACGTACAGATGTGCCATTCCCTTTTGGGGGTTGTCTTGTTTCCTCTGCAAAGTGATTTACAGGTGAAGTGGTTTCAGTGATACCCCTGAACTTTAACTGAGCATGTTCTTTACCCTCATGATCAAGTTTTAGCTTTATGTTTTTGAGCAGTCTATGATCATTTTAACTCTAGCAGTGACTTTTCTGTTCTTGCTCTCTCACAGCTACGTCTACGACCCCTCAGCTCCAGCAGACGTGAGGAAGAGCGACTCCACAGGCAGCTCGCTCTACCAGCCCCATCGCCGCCCGGGCGGGGCCCCAAACAGGGACCTATATGGTGAGGCCAAGCAGAAGCATGGCTTTCATAACCTGGCCTACAGCAAGTCCAATGAGAGCACGCTAAAACTAGAAGTTGACAACAACCATGTCAACCAAAGACTGCACCGTCAGGGGAGTATACCACCGACAGAGGGAGGCCTGTACATCATCCAGCCACAAGGGGTGGGGCAGCAATGGATGACGCAGGAAAAAGGTCCGAGCCAGGTGCCCGTGTACCCCAGCGTAGAGAATTACGAGATCCCGAGGAGCCAAGCGACGAGTAACGGGTGGACCAGCTCCGAGCACCGGCTCAGCAGCACAGAGCTTTCAGCAGACGAGATAGACGAGGGTGTGGGAGGGACCCCGGAGTACCTGTGTGACACGGGGGACGAGGGCAGCGTCTCGTCAGTGGACATCCAAACCAGCAACACCAGCTTGTCCTCAGGGGGCACGAGGGACGACCTCACGCTGACAAAGACTCCCGACGTCTCCACGATGGAGAGCGGGATCTCTGTGTCGAAGAGCGAGGACGAGGAGCAGGAGGTGCAGAGCGTCACGGACTCAATGGTGGCAGAGGCTCTCGCTGCTTTGGAGGCCGCCACGGCAGGAGAGGACTATGAGTGAAGGGCGAATGCGCTCACCCATCACATGAAAAACTCTGAGGACTCAAATGAGCATCAAAACCACGATGAGACGTTGCCACGCTTCTGGAGAATAATGCTCATATCTAAGAACACGGGAATGAATGGAAACTCTGTTTACAACAAAGATATATTTTTGAACCCTTGGATATTTTTTTTAAGTTGTGGTTATACTGACAGAAGATAATGTGTGCCTTGTGAAGGAGGCTACATTTCCAAAGCTGCAAGTTTTGCATGAAGCCACAACCAAAGAGACGTCAGAGTGCACGCTGAGTACGACCTGCGGTGCACCCAACACTCCGCACAGTCCCGATAAGCCTGCATGTGCTCGCTCCATGCTTTGCCTCGTCCACACACACACACACACACACACACACAAACACACCACATGTTGCTTTTATCATGTTTGGAGCTTAGTGTTTCCTTTGCAAACACAGTCCCTGCCATAGCCTGTACAGGAACCGAGCCCGTGGATAAGGAGAGGTCATCACTTTAGTTTCTCACCCATGGTTTTGTTCCTTATATTTTGTTCTGCTGTTATTTATAAAATCTTACTGCTTGCTAAATTTGAGCTACTGAATATTCCGTAAATGAAGGATGAGGAGCTGTGTTTTAATCAAGGCTCATTCACTCGCTGATCATCGCTATTATGCACGTTATGACTGTGTGAAAACATTTCATAAATAAGACCATTTATTCTAGTGAATGTGAATGTAAGATCAGCTAAGGTCAAACTGCTGCTGAGTGAACCTCAGAGGGGTCATCGCTTCACCCTCTTAGCTTTTTACTTTTAATTTTTATTCCACTTTAAGGCTTTGCGCTTCTCGTCCGGCCTGTGACGTTAGCTCAGCTCAGTGATGACCTAACCGAGGCTGGGCAGCAGTACAGAGTGTTTTTTAAGCATTGAAGGATACCTTTACGTTAGTGTGAACAATTGATATCAACGCCAACCTCCCCCATGGCTGCTCAGTGTTCACATTAGTTCCCTAACCGAGTACACGCTTCTGTCTTTATTCACTGAATCTCGTAAAAATGTAAGCCAAATCCAGCTCTCGAAGGTCTTATAGCTATCTTTATCAGTACTTTGGTTTTGGAAGCACACTCAAGTAATGTTGATTAATCACAAGTAATAAATAAGCTGTTCTGATCAGTTGTGTTTTAATTTTCTTTTCCCTATTTACCCCCATTTCAGTCATGTTTTGGCTGCCAAATGATTTCTATTTGTTTGTATTGTAAATTAAAATAAAAGTACTTGAAAAATTGTGTCTAATTTGTGTATCTTGTGGATTTAATGCTACACTTGACAGCTAGCTGAAAGATAACAGTCATAAGATTTTATCCTTCTCTCACTGAGTTTTTGGACCTGGAGAGATCTGCGTGTTGATTGAACGTTTATAGAATAATTATAAACTAAACAAGTTCAGTACTTCTTGTAATCGCTACCTTAACAACAATGTAAAATGGATATTCACAGTATTTAAAGTTTCACAATTTCCTGTTGCAGACAATACATTTTAAAGAATCCAAACAAATAACTGCTACTTTAATGTGCCTGAATTAAACCCCCGCTCGCACTCAGCGTGCTGCCAGTTTAATAAAGAATACATTTTCCGCTACAGTAGATTCCTGCATGTCAAAGTAAGCCTCTGCTTTCCTGTGGAGGCCTCATCTGTAGTGGCTGCCCCTCTTTGACCCGCATCTGCACATCTCTGGGCAGAGAAAGAGCCAAACGCTACTGAGATTAACAGCAAGCAGACTTTTGGACTTTGAGTGAATGAATGTCTGAAAATGACTCTGCTGTGTTCTCCAAAAGTTGATCCTGTTCATCTGGACGCAGCGTTTTCAGTGGGAGAAACGTTTCGTCACTCATCTAAATGACTTCCTCAGTCTCAGCTGACTGCAGGTTTCCCCAATCTTATAAACAGTACATTTGCATAATGACTGAAACCAGCCCACTGAAGGAACAATGGGCTGGGAGGTCAGTTCCTTGAGCACAAATCTCATGAGCATTGATCAACAACCACTGATCAAAGACCATGAGTACCATTCACAGAGAGTTGGGGAACAGCTGCAATCACAGCATTGTAAGATGGTGACAGATGTACCCTTAGGCCCCCTCCTCGATTCAGAGATGGTCTTTCCCTTTTCACGTAAATGGCCTCCTTGACTCCGCGCTCAACCCAGCGTTCCTCCCTGTCCAGGATGTCTCTGCTGTGTATGTGGTTCACAGCATCAAGGTGTCCACAGGTTCCGAGTTGTGAGTGTTGCATGAACAACCATCAACAACACTTCCTTTGAAGACTGTGAACAGGTTTGCATCCTCTTGCAGTTGGCTACCATCTTCAAAACAATTTCGGTGTATGGAGATGATGCTGAGACAGCAATAAAACCGAGTCAGTCTGACATAGGCACTCGTCAACCGTGCATTTATATAGGAATATAAGTTGTGCTCATCATCCTGCAGACAGGACCACGACTGTTCGGACACAGGTCGCCTCCCACCTCCCGATCGGCGTCATTGTCTAGCAATCGAAAGCAGTTGCAAAGAGGACTGATGCACACTGACCCCTTGAAACTTTTTGTTGTTGTTGTAAATTAAATGCACTCACGGGGAAACCACCATTTCTGTCCTAGTCACAAGGAAGTTGCCGTCCTATTTTTAGTCTAGTGTGACTGAAGCATGATCTAACTTTTACATAGAAATCTATGCAAATGTGTGATGAGCACTAGCTTATTGTCCCCGTGATGATTCGGACTGAAAAGAGGACTAAAAATAAGCTACAGTTATTTAATTCCAGATCCTGACTGTACTGGAAGGAACTGGTTTTTCCATTTTTAGGGTCTAATATTCATAAGTTGTAAAAGAATAGTCCAGTGGCTGTAGAGTTTTAGTGTAATTCCTGTAAGTAACCCAGCAGGTTTCTAACTATGAAGTTAAAAACTGCTCAGTTCTTTCAAAATATTCTCCATCACCTAATGCTCACAAAATAAGACATAAAATCATCCTCACAGAAGCTCTCCTTATGTCCGCAGACTTGTCAGATAACCGCTTGGTTGCCAAAGGGAAAGTGGTCGTTTCCCTAAGGAGGCAGTTTTTTGCCAACCTAAGGGCATGGAAAAAACCTGCTCCAGTCACTACTTGTGATCTTCCTCCGCACCAATTCAGTTACACAATTAAAATATCCAATAAACGCATACCAGTTCATTTAAGTGACGAGCAGATGGCATACCGAACACATTTTTAAAGTCACTTTTCGGCGTTCGTCATTCTCCACAACATCTAAGCGTTTGTTTATGAATGCTGCTTCGCTCCCTTCTTCATAATAAGTGTGATCACCGTGGGACTCGGGTGTTTAAACCTCGCCATCGCAGCAGTTAGAGCCTCAGCGGGCAGCGTCCAGGGCCTCGGGGCCTCGGCTAATGAACACCTGTGGGTGTTTGGTTGAACCGCACACAGCTCACGTACACACCTCAGAAACTTCCACGGCAGCCAATAATCCTGATCGACTGGCTGACTGAGTTCGGCTCTTCGTGGCCGGAGAGGCTCTCGGTGTCTGTGTGAGCACAAGAGGTGGAACAGAGCCCCCCAAAATAGCCCTTTGTTTGGTGATTTATCTACTCCTCTCAGCCGCCGCCTTTCCATCTTCATCCCTCTGTGCTCCTCTTCGTGCTATAGTGGGCTCTTTATTTAAACCTTTGGATTTTTGGCTTGTTCATAGGTTTTACATGAGATGTTCAACTTTTAAATTCATTGGTTTATTAAGATACGCCTTTGTCGAGCAGGTGAAGTTGATGTTAGCACGTCGCTAGTTTTTTACCCGCTCACCACGATCTCCTGGGTCTTTCAGACTGTATCTCTCCCTCTTTGACTTTTCACTAAAATCCCTTCGCACGTCCCACTCACCGCTGAGTTTGAGACGTTGCAGAAAAACCACACGAGACCAGAGGCGGTTTCATGTCACATACGGCGTGCTGCACCACAGCGGGATAGACTACCAGACTCCAATCCACACTGAGGCCTGTGTGCGAATGCATTCACAGTTCAGCCAAAGCTTTGATCCAAAAATGCCTCGGAGCGAGCAAACAGTACAGCCTGTTATGTTTTTATTTTTACTTTTTCCCCCCACGGACAACATAATTTGTGCATTGCAGTGGGCGGCGGTTCAGCTACCAGGTGAAATCACAAGCGAAAGCACAAATGAGCACAAAAGCTCGTTGGCGGGCTGTTTTTTGTGTTGTTGTTGTTGTTGTTTTTTTAAGAAATCAAAAAGAGCAGTTTTCTTTATGAACTTCTGAACGTACACCCTGCTTGTCAACGTTACGAACAAAGACATTAAAGACAAAAAATGTTTCCGTGCAGCGTGATGACAACAGGATCTGCTTAATCAAACCAGTGACTCATCTTTCCATCAGAGCTGAGCTCGCCTAGTGCGTCACCGCCTCACTTTGATCCTTTCACTCGGTTCAAGGATACACAGAAAGGTAGATTATACACTCTGCACAGGCAGATAAATAACAGCTGAGGCTTTACCTGCACACAAACAGCAGAGCACGAAGTTTGAAAAGAGACACGTGTCGGTGTGAGCAACTTTTATCGGCGAGCGTAACATCAGCACAAGCTACGTGTTATTGTTTGTGCAGAAAGGGAACATGTGAGCTGCTGTCAGCTGAGAAGAGGCATCGACGAGCAGAGGAGGGTGGAAGCCTTTGAGGTGTTTGAAAGCAAACAAAAATCACATGACATCTGAGCAGAGGAGGAGAACGGCTTTAGATTTATGTTGACCAGCAAGCTCTTCACAATAAATGCTCCTTTCAGTAAGTTTAACATCACCTCCAGCTACAAGTCAAGAGCGCAGTTTGTGAATTTCAACCTGATCACTTCTCTCATTGAAACAGTTTTTAGTGAGAGCTCCTAGGATCCTATGAACTTTTTCAATTTTATAATATCCCAAAACTTCCAAGTTCAACTGAAATTGAACTCGCATAAGCAAAAAATACAAAAGATAATCAGGATAAAAACAAGCAAACATAAACAGCACTTTATGAGAGGCATAATTCTGACTCATTTCCTTAATAACAGAGGAATATGTCACTCATATGTACTTATATCATCCTTTGGATCAGCGATGGACCAAATTAACTTCTAACGCACTGCTTGTTTGGTTACACATCCATGCTTTTACTTTTTTAAATGTAGTGACCACCTCAAAACTACTAAAATCAGCTTTTTAAAAAATTCTCCAGTCTTTAGCAATTATTAGACTTCTAAATCTTTTTTTTTTTATCAAGCTCTCTTGCAGAAATTAAAAACTAAAAATAAAGCAACATTTGTATGCAGACATATATGTATGCGTATGCATATATTTCCTCGTACAATCTGTTGATCTTTGGTTCAGGAAGCTTTCTGGTTTCGGTTTGTGTCCGAGTGCTACTGACCCATCACAGTTTAACAGGCTTTAAATAAGCGTATCCACAGTTACGAGCAGAGGGCGGAGCAGGAAGTCCTGATCGAGACAGCTGCAGCCGGTTATCTGGATATCTGGGCTACAGACTGTATGTAAAGGATGGCCAGTGAATGACTACAAATGACTTCCTGGTTCATCTCTTGCTCGGAGGATTTCATGGACTCAATCAGCAGTTTCAAAACTGAATAAAATGCTGTCAGTTGGCCCTGCTCGAGTCAAAAAAGGAGGATGAATTTGTGTACACTCATTTGTCTTGATGCATGCTCAGTCATCCAGGTAAGTAAATCCCAAAAGGTTGATTCTGTTCATCACTTGGATCACTGACGAAACGTTTCTCTGACTGAAAATGCTACGTCCAGATGAACAGAATCAACCTTCTGGGATGTACACTCGTTGCTAACGAAGGTTCATTTTCAAGTTGTTAGCCAGCGACTGTGCAGTGTCCTCAGTTTCAGTCAGATCCACCTTTTTGCTCATCGTGTTCAGCTTCAAAAGGTCAAGGTGGCGAATTTACACCGACAACACACAAACTATGCATGCAGCCCACGTACTGGACTTCAGAGAAGTATAACAGGAGTGGCTTCATGTTTCTCCAGTCGTCCACGTCCACAAAATAGAAAGTCAACCACATAGTTACTACATAGGATCCTTTCCAATACTGTCTGGTCTGTTATTAGGAGTTAAAACGATTATTTTCAACAAAACAGCACAGCGGCCCTGAGAGGTCAAATGCACTGCAACTTAATTAAATGTCAGCAAATAGAAAAAAGCCACAAAAGTGAGCAAAACATTACCTAAGTTGGAAAAAAAACCTTAGAAAACACAACATGTCACACGATTCCTGCTGTAGATAACAGTAAAAACAAGTTTGCTATTAGTTTACTGTTATTGTCCTTTCTTAATTCCTTCAGTTGTGATTTGTGTGCTTCTGCAGTGTTTTTTCTAGTTGCTGGCGTGTTTGACCTCTCAGGGCCAAGACATGCATTTTTTTATATCTCCTGTTTTGCACATGTGCATTTACACTTTGTGAACAACATTTCCCATCTGCCTGTAAAGCAGAGGCAGGTGCATTTAATGGTTTTCCTTTAGTCAAACATTCATCCCGATGAAGGTCTTTTCTCCCATTTAGCAGGAGCAGAAAGAAAAAAGGTCTTTTCGTGGAGCCTGTTATTGAACTTCTCCTCCAGAACCACAAATAATTGTTGTTAATTTCTATGAATGAACATCACCTAGTCTCCTGCACGCTGTAAGCCAAGCTCGCATCACCGTCTCTTCCCTGTCATCAGAGCAACTCGAGATAATGGCTCAAAAGTAGCTTCACAACGAGTTAATTTGTGCTGTACATCCACACAGCAAGTGCGGACAAATAAAGAGCACTCGCGTGTCGGATTCCTCCGCGTTGTTTTTATCAGGTCCATTAGGCAGCCGGCTGTAGAGTCCCTGAGGTGTGCGTGCTCAGTTAGCGTGTTTGTTTTTCTCAAGGCTCTGTTGGCGTTAATGATGTCAGCCTTTATTGCAGCACACAAACACACTTCCTCATCTCAGAGGAAAATTTATACTTAAAGAGAAAATATCCACCTCACAATAAAGAGAAAAAACTGTTGCTATTGTTGTCTTTAGCTTTAGCTTAAAGGAAAATGCACAGGACAAAATAAAAGCATCGTACATGTTTGTTTCACGGTTTGAGAGTTTTATTCTTTATGTCTTTAGGCTTGTATGAACATGAATTAAGATAAGAGTTTGAACAAAAGTTAGATGTGCTTTACTTATCAGCAGCTACAAGCACAATGAGTGTTTCTGGAGCCGCACTAAACAGCACAAAGAGGGATTTTCTCTTTCCTGGTCTCGCTTTTGTTAAGGTGGGATTTCGTCGGTCATCCAGCTGTGAGTCTGTTGATTTATCCTCCCACGCTCTTGGAAACCCAGTGAACAAACTATAAACCTGCTAAATTAGTGTCAACACTGAATGTAATCTTTAACCTTTTAAACGTCTGAGAAAACAGCCCAAAAATACTCCACCTCCCCCCATCCTGGGAAACCTGCTAATGTTTCACCAAAGTTAAATATGAACTCTTTCATTAGAAAACCAACCTGGAGGTTTTCATAAAGAGATCCCATGTAAGGTTTTCCAGATTTAGGTTTTTATTTCTTAAAAAGCAGCTGCTTTACTTGTAGAAATTGTTGGAAATTAAAAGTCATCAACAACACCCAGGTAGGCCGTGGTGTTTGAATGATGCTCAGTTGGCACTCAAAGCGTGCCAAGAAAACATCCCCCACACCATCACACCACCAGCAGCCTGAACTGTTCACAAGCAGCAGGATGGAGCCATGCTTTCAGATTCTGGCCCTCCCATCCGAATGTCACAACAGAAATTAAGGCAACATTTTTCTAATGTTCTGTTGTCGAATTTTGGTGATTATGTGTTAAATGTAGCTTCGGTTTCCTGTTCTTAGCAGACAGGAGTTGCACTAAATGTGGTCTTCTGCTGCTGTACACCATTCAAAGATGCTCTTCTGCATACTTTGGATGTAATGGGTGGTTATTTGAGTTACTGTTGCCTTCCTATCAGCCACTCTCCCTCCTCTAAACTCTAACATGAAGAAGACATTTTCACCCACACACCTGCCGCTCACTGGATACTTTCTCTTTTTCAGACCATTCTCTTAAAAAACCTTTGAGATGGTTTGTGGGGAAAACCCAGCAGACCAGCCTGTCTGCCAACAGCGACCGACATAAATCACCTTTAGTCCTCGTTGAGATTCTCGGCTTGAACTTCAGCAGGTTGTCTTGATCATGTCTACAAGCCTAAATGAGTTGTTGCCATGTGCCATGCCATTGGCTGATTAGATATCTGCTGGTTATCTAAATAAAGTGGCTGGTGAGTATTTATAATAACAAACCCAAACAACTAAACCGTCTTTCAGCTTTTCCAACTATATTTTGAAGATTTGATCTTCACATCAGCAGCTGTCATCTCGCTGATACATTTGATGATACAGATACTGGAACGATATATTATTGCATTCATGTTTATTTCCACTTTCTGAGCATTTAAATAGCTCTGAAGCTTCAAATGGTCATTTCTGCCATCTAAGCGCACACTGATGAAGACAGTCAAATCATCCTTTTAAAGTTAAAGCCCTGATGCAGTTCAAACACTTTTAAACATCAACGTGACTTCCTTCCTTTAGTCCCCTTTGTTTCCCCCCCCAATTTTTTAAAAAAGGAAAGAAAATAAAAAAAGTTTCTCCCCCCTGAGCTCCGTCCTCTTGGCTGATAGCCAGCGACAAAGATAAGATGTAGGGCACTTAGCCTGGCATCAGCATGGGAGCCCTGTCGCCTGGAGGCCTGAATAATTCAGCGCCTGAGATAAATTTACTGCTCATGAAATCATGCAGAAGAGACACATCAGAGTACCTTTACTCTCTTTATTTAAATACCTAATTAGGAGATTTCTTTTTTTGTTGTTTGTTTTGTTGGAGTGAAAACCTCGCAGAGACCGAACCTGGCCTCTAAGAGCAAAGTAAACACACATGCAACAGGAGTCCATATTTGTGCTCTTGTGCCGCTTACTCGCATTTTGCACCGTCATGCACAACCTTCCTGACAGGTTTAACACGCTGAAGGCATCTTTGTTCTTTGCGTTTATCAAGGGCGGGTTAGCTTTGAGCCATGACTCTAGTGTAGTCTCGTATCGTTCCTTCCCACCACCACAATGTAAACATCTGCGGTTGCTGTCAACAGCCAGAAAGTCAGTCGTCAATCCAGCGGCAACAACGTGTCACCCAGAAGCCTCGTTTAATCACATCCCGGCTGTTGTTCGGGGTGAAGTTATAACCTGAATTAACAGATTTGTATCTTTTTCTCAGCTCTCCTGTGCCCTTTCTTTTAAGGTCACCAGCTCGGGCATCCTTTGTGTCTTTTTTGCACGACCTAACCCGATAAGACTCAGAAGGTCAAGAGGAGAAAAAAAAAAAAAAAAAAAAAAAGGAGTCGAGCATTGTTAATCCTCCGTCTAGCGCTCAAAACACCCCTCCATCTCCATCTCATCTCCATTATGTGGAAATAATATGATAGAGAGCCGGAGGTCGACAGACTACCTCCTTGAGATGAATAAGACAAATCATCTTTTCATTATGGCGCCGAAAAAGAGAGAGAGAGGGAGAGAGAGAGGGGCAGTGAGCAAAGAAGGAAATGAGACAGAATAGGATATGAAGACGGATGGTTCAGTCGCACGAGGGAAGGGGAGGGAGACGTCAGCCTGCAGGTCAGCGGACACTGGCTTTAATCGTTGCAGTGCGGCGGCGATACAGTGCAGGAAAACACAAAAAGAGGCGACTTCATGGTTTAAAATGTGTTAAGTCGATTTTATTTTTGTCTTTGTACAACGAGAAAAAAAGATAGACCCATAATATCAAGAACAAAAAGTGTATGCATGTTTAAAAAAAATAAATAAATAAAAAGTGAAACAGGTGACAGACACATCTGCATGGCTCTCCACTCAGGGGAGGGATGGGACTTATGCTCTCTAGTTTTAGTCACGGTCTAAAAACTGAAAGATGATGTCACACCGACAACATCAGGGACGACTTTGCGCAAGTAGGCAAACAAACTTTAATGTCTACGATTGGTGGAATTGCCCTTTAAAATGTGTTTAAACCACCACATAAATCAGCTGTTACGTGGTAATGGTAGAAAAAGTTAAAAGTTACAACCTTTACTGTGTATTTCTGTTTAAGATCTTCTAGGAATAACCTTTGAAGTTCATCTTCATCAGAAGATAGCGAGGGTGTTCTCTGCTTATGCAGCAACTATTCTAAATGTCATCAAACTACATCTTTATTGTTGCACACTGAGGTGTCAGACATTGTCATTAAAGGAACAGGGGAGGTTATAGAATGTCTTTATGGGGTAAAAACTGAGTTAAAGCATTAAAAAGAATAACTTAACACATCCTTCAGTAGCTCAGCTTCTCCCCGGGTCGTAGGGAAGTATGATTAAACTCTGGGTGCAGTCAGTGATGCCGACTAGGTGGGAAACCTTTGACTTGGGCGAGACCAATACTGGAGTTTTGGGGCAGTAGGGGAAGTAAAAAATAAGTTAGTGTTAGTTTAGGGGCCAATCCAGCAGTAAATTCTGAAACTAGCAAAAAGCTTAAACTGCATCCACACAGGACGCAACCGGCTCATCACTTTGAAGCTGATCATTGGTCACAAGCACTAATTTCAGGATATGGTTACCCAGGTAACCCCCTAATGTCTTTACTACCAGGAAGTATGTCAGTCATAGGTATTCTTTATTCTCATTGGTAGTTGTTTCAGTCGATCACCTGGAAATTTTGCCTTTCTCCTGAAGTTGCCAAATCTCATTGACTGTCTGCAGTCTTTGGTCGCTAATTGCTTCCAGTCTGCACACAACTTAACTGGAGCGATCGCTGGTCTCTGAACCTCTACTCTGCTGTCACGCTGCTCTGCTACATGAGCTGCAGATGCTGCTGTGATTGTTGTAAATAGTGTCAGTCACTGCCACCTGCATCATCTTCTATACAATTTAGAAAAGACGAAAAAAATCGAGACTATAACTGAAACATTGTTGCTATAGGACTACATCAGGTGCTAAAAATCAGCCAATCAATACAACAGCTTTAACCACAGGGAAAAACAATTTAGTAACATCTTCCCGTTAGTCTGGTTAAAGGGGCGTCCACACAGGAAGTGATTAAAGTGACGTGGAGATGAGAGACCACTGAAAGTCGAAGACGGGTCCTGAGTTAAACTTTTCTCCGCCTGGACATTAGCGAGTGAAGCGACTACCAATGAAAGCACAGGAAACTGCTGACTGACATTAGGTAAGTTAGTAAATACATACAACAGGGTTACCTAGGCAACAGGAGCCTGGAACATGACCAACTGGTGTGGCGAGCACTTCCTGTGACACCTCTTAACCTTCACGTAAGCACTTTTTTCTATGCTTAAGTGCTTTTAACCCATTATCAGGAGAACGCGGGGTTCAGCATCCTGTCCAAGGATACTTTCACATCCGGACCAGAAGAGCCGGGGATCGAACCGCCAAGCATCTGATTAGTACATGACCAGGATCACCATTACAGAATCACCATGGGAAAGCGTTACATTTACATTTTTAAAATATTGTATTTGATGACATAACAGCATCACATGAAACGCTGATATAACATCATATTTATGCTGATCTACAATGTTAGTGCAATGTTCCAGAGACGTCTTTGTCTGGTTTGGGGGACCACAGAGCAAACCTGCCGAAATTATGGCCACAAGCAACATGATGCGCTGTGTTTATAGGCTTTTTGCCCACTTCCTTAAAGGTTAAGAGCAAAGTTAGCATGGCCACAAAAATGATAGGATAAAGAGTGAAAATGAGTACACACCTCATCTTGCATCAGCACATGGCACCAAGACATCCACACGTACTCACTTTAAGAGGTTACATACACAATAAGACCTTCAAGATGTAGCTCACTCGGTACACTGCTCTGCACAGTAAACGATTCTTGATACAGTAAACAGACTGAATCACAGCACCTACAATCTGACCTTCGCCTCGGCGCGCCTGTGCGAGCACAAGCACGCTTAGAAACGAAAGGCACATCTCATTAGAAAGAGAAAATAAGGCTTACATCCTGGTGGACCTGCTGATAACATAATCCATAATGGATTAAACCATTTGTGCAGTATCTGCTCTCAGGATGGAATATAATAAAGGCAGCTCACGCTAAAATACGATAAATCCAGGCTAAATTTAAAAAAAAAAAAAAAAAAGGCTTTGATAAATTAAGTCAAGGCATGCTGCAGAACAAAGTTGATAAGGAAACAAACAGCCTCATAAAAATCAACAGTTCATATTGAGGCTCGCTACATCACAGCGTCGCCCTTTTTACTTTAATGTGTTTACATAAGGTTTTAACTCAGAATGTGTTTCAGACAACATGTTCTCTGCGCTAATATAACACAACACTGATATAAACTGTAGTTTTGTTATTAAGAATACATTATAGGACAAAAAAACCCCCCAAAATCTAGAGCGGGACCAGTGCAGTATGTGTATCAGCTGCTTTCAGCTTGTCTTTTAGCTTTTAAGGACCTCGGCTTTTTCATTTTAATTCTCTGTCACGGTGGTGGAGACCAAAAACGGAGCTAAAAGGAGTGATCACCAGGCTAGATAGTCAGAATTATGACTCCAAATGTATGCTAATATCTTCTAAGTTGAATGTATTAGCAGGACGCTGCACAGGAAAAAAAAAAAAAAAAAAAAAAGAACAGAAATAACAGAAAACATCCAGCGAGCGGCTCGTGTCTGAATATTTGAACAGATTTCCTCTTGACCCAGAGTTCTTTATTAAAAGGGACGATCAGATTGACATGCACTGTGAGGACAGTTTATCATCCTGTTCACATGATTACAGGATGTGATAACCTTTGGTCACGCCTGCTAATGTTCCCGTTTAGCGTCTGGCCACGATATCCTCTTTCCTGTTTGGTAAATGATGACCTGAACTGGATCACAGACTGGCTCTACCTGTTCCTGGGATTTAGTTCTACAAATAAACCAAGCGATGACGTGTTTAAAACCTCCCCGTGAAACTGTAATGCACAAACATCACGGACCAGCTGCTTTTTGAGGAGTACGACTGTAGTTTTTGGGAGGGACAGCGCTGGTCGAGCCTCCATCGTTACATTAAGCAGTTGCCCGGCTTTTTTTTTTTTCCTTTATTTTTGACACGAGTGGGCAAGGCTCTGCTGTCCAGCTACCATTTCAAGCAGACACACCTGAGCCCTCTCTGCTTGTAAAATCACCACCACCACCAGCAGCAGCAGCGCATCACTCCCTGTGGAGTGACAGGACAGGGGGACGATTCCCGGATCCAACTGTCCCTCCTGCACTGATGTTCAAAGTTCTTATTTGGGTTTAAAAAGTGTCCAGATGTTGCTCCTCTTCTCCTTTTTTAATAGCTGTAAGGAATATAAAAGAATATGTAAACAGCTCTGAAAAATTAAGACACGCGTGTAGCTGATGCAAACACAACACTTTACCTGGTTTTCTATCGTTTCCCCTGGTCCACGCCGTCTGTCTGCTCCTGGTAGAAAGAAAAATACACAGACTAATCAATACATTGAATAAATGAAATAATAAAATTATGCTAAATGTTCTCTAAGGCTTCAAATTGAAAATCTCTGGACGTCTCTCCACCCTGAAACAAATTTGGTTAGGATGTCAGGTCAGTGAAGGGCTCGTACTAAAGCCTGAAGCAAAGGCTCTCATATTAAATAACCCAGGATCTGCCGGGGATTTTTACTATGACTAAAGAAACTCTTGTGAAAGACAAATTTAAGGAACTCTGCATCAGAAAGTTTGACTAGAGTAAAATCACTCTACACCCTTTTTAAGTGTATCCTAAAAGGAATTAGAATTAGTCAAATGATTAATTAAATGCATCTTTTGAAGTCAAAAAAGTCAAGGAAATAGCTTAAACTGCCCCAGGTTTGGCCTGATTGCAGTGCAGTTTTGCTTGCCTGCAACGCTGACCGCAAGAAACCAAATGGGAAACAAGGGAAAATAATAGCTAACATAAAATAAAGTGCAAGTTATTCAGTTCACAGTTGTAGTGAAGAAATGTCACTGTAAAATTACAGTAAATGTTCTGGGAATTCACTACTCACAATGTCCTGTCATCATAAAACACAGCGATGTTGTTAATTCACAGAAAATGTCCTGTTTTATTTGAATATTATATTTGTTATTACTTGTCCCATTGCAAAAAATTAAGAAAAACTAGATTTTTTTCTGTCATTTAATTGTTTATCTATTACTGGATTATGTTGGTGTGGTGTGAATGACCTTTATCAGCAGGAAAAACTGTCAAATCTATGAAAACACGGTTAAATTTTAAAAATTTATACCCTCTTTCACATTTCCAAAGCCGTCCGGTGGGACAGAATGGAGTCTTTCCTGGGCCGATTCTGGCCCCGGGGCCTTATGTTTGACGCCTTCTAGTTTAGTGCTTTGTGAAGGAGCCCTCATGTCTCATTCATCAGCATGTGCAGCCAGTTTTAAAGCATGACCGTACTCAAAGACTGCAAAACAAAAAAGTGTTGAGGACTGTGCACTCAGTGTGTGGCGAGTTCACTGATCCACTAATGCAGAAGGAGAATCGTCTCTCCTTTTCATCTCTGGCGTTGCCTCTGCAACTGATATTGATATATCTGCACTTTTGTGTCTCTGGCAACATTTCTCAGAGAGTGCATTGTGCGCATATGGCTGGAAATATACAGAACATATACGCAGCTTTCTTTTTTAAATAACTGAGCCGAATGCCCCCTGTCAGAGCTGGTTACCCGTCCAGTTCTCATGGTCTGCTGCCAACCTTAATGCTACTGGAGTTGAGAACAACTCGTCAGGTTGCTGTTCATGCAATAAGAGCTTCCCTATAAGTGTTCATCTTGTAAAAGTAAAGCTGGAGACTGAACCTAAAAAAATCCAAATTAGGCAAAAATCCAACCTGAATGTTTTGTTAAATTTCCCAAATTTTACTTCTTACTATGAATTATTAAGAGTGACCAAAGTGGCATCCACACAGGAAGCTACCGGCTGACGGCACATCGCTTTGAAGCCGATCGTCGGTCACTAGCAGACATTCCAGTCTCTGGTTGCCTAGGTAACCCTGTAAAGTATTTACCACCCATGTCATATGTCACTCGGCGGCATCTTTCACGCTCACTGGTTTTGCAAACAAGCAAAAAACAAAAACACAGCCCATGTAAAACAGAGAGTCGTGTGATGATTAGGAAAAGCTGTTTACAGCTAGCATCCATCGCAGAAGAAATGCTCACATCCGTGAATGAACATTAAATGTGATGATCAAGGATTCACCTTGATGGCTAATTTCACAGCAGATAATTCCCACGGGAGCACCACCCACCCGGTTTCTCTAAAGACCTTTGAAGTTTGCTGCAAAGCGCCTGAAAGCACCTTTTTTTTGTTGTTTACTGTGTGTTTTTGTTTGAAGAATATGAAAACACATTATCTGCGAGGAAATTTCTGTTGTTTAACGGCAGCAACAGGACGACGCAGCTTCCCAGCACGTTCCTGTAAACACTAAATTAGACATCGAGGAGAGACGAGCGGATGCTGCTCACGATCACCTGGAGCACAGCATTTCATAAACCAGACTTCCTGTGATGTAAACAGAAGACAGCAGGCCGGAGGCTGGTCTTCTTTTTTTTCTCCAGCTCTGTGTGATGAATTTTTTAAAGACTCGTTTATTCATTTTTTCTTACAGTCGCTGCAAACTCCTTCTGACGGTGACAATAAACAGCATCAGTGAACAGAAACTAAAAACTACTGTCCATGAATGTAGCTTTTACTCTATTTCATATTTCTTATTGAAAATACTGGAAGTAATATTTCTCTGTAGTGCCATGCGTTTAT
Organism: Oreochromis aureus; assembly: GCF_013358895.1. NCBI lineage: Eukaryota > Metazoa > Chordata > Actinopteri > Cichliformes > Cichlidae > Oreochromis > Oreochromis aureus. Next base: position 21,981,565 of record NC_052944.1, on the reverse strand, counting down.
ATTTACTCACTAGAAGACGCTTTTACATTTGAGGTCAAATCTTCATCTGGACCTGAGTGTTGGCAGACTTCTACTGTAAGTGTTGCAGGCATTTTACTGACTTGTTACCTAAAAGCACAAAGTTTAGAGTCGAAATGACAGGTCACGTATAGTTTTGATGACTTGGTTACTTTGATGATCGGTCAGTACCTTCAGGCATTTTCTAAAGCTTTCCACAAGGGTTAGGAGTGTTCATGGGAATTTTTTACTGTTCTTCCAGAAGCACATTTGCGAGGTCAGACACTGATGTTGGAGGAAAAGGCCTGGCTCACAGTCTCTGCTCTAATTCAGCCCAAAGGTGTTGGATCAGGATGAGGTCAGGACTCTTTGCAGGCCAGTCAAGGTCTTCCACACCAAATTCTCTTATCTATGTCTTTATGGACCTTTCTTTGGTGCACTGGTGTGCAGTGATGTTGGAACAACTGTTCCCACAGTTTGTCCAAGATATCTCGGTATGCTGAAGCATTAAAGGGCTGAGACCAACTGCTGAAAATCAGCCCCACACCAAAGCAGCGAGGTGCTTGATTTTGTAAACCTGTGGTCATGGAAGTGATTGAAACACCTAAATGCAATGATTTGGATGGTTGACTGAATGCTCTTGGTAATGTAGTGCATATTATAAAGAGAGGAATGTGAGATATGTGCACACGTAAATATTTATGGATACATAAGAAACGCCAGATTACACAAGGAGCTCTTCTGCGGGGAAGACAAAAGCAGAAACAGGTAACATTTTCAGCTCACACACACCTGAGGGGACTTGAATGTTGGTTGACTCTTCGGCTCCACCGCCATGGGCGATGCGGGGACGCTCCCGTTGGAATCTGATATCAGCAGAGTTCGCCGCTCCCTGGCTGGTTTTTCACACTTTGTCACGCGGAACCTGAGAACGATAAAAGGGTTTGAATGTTTGTGCGGCCTGAGATCCAAATGAGGAGCGAGCTTGTCCAGGTTCACAGAGCTGGCTCAAACCCCTGCAGCTGACATGACAATGACTAAATATATACAGTAGCTTATATAAAGAATCATATTTTTACCTAAAAATAAAAGAGAATTTAGGTGGCGCTTCATAAATATTATATTTACATGGAAAAAGACCAAGTTAAAAACAGAAAATGGTCTGTTAATGAATGATCCAGGACAGAAACTCAGGTCATCAGCCATTCTTAGAGACACACACACACACACACACACACACACACACACACACACACACACACACACACACACACACACACACACACACACACACACACACACACACACACACACACACACACACACACACACACACACACACACACACACACACACACACACACCTAAACATGACATCTCTCTCATCCGCCCACTCTAAAGCTTTAATTAAATCAGCAAATGAATATTTGTATCCAGGTCATGCTGACCCTCTGCATACGGCGCCATTCATCTAAGTTTGCAAATGAAAAGAAACCTCTTCGCATCCCAATCAGCTCTCAGCGGGACATTAAGGAAGGCTGCGTGACGGCGAAGAGGCTGCACACTTTCCCGGCCTTACTGGTGGATTGAGAAATGGTCTCTTTACTTTAAACTGCATCTAGGACACAGCGGGACTAGATTTATGATGGGAGTACACTGCCAGGACTTAATTCTCACTGTGGTGAATGCTTCTTATAATTACTGAAACTAAAAGTCTGGACATTGAACACAAACACAAGAAGAACCAGAAAAATTCCTGCACACTGCAGGATCATCGGGTTGATGATGAGGGTGTCCAAATTCCCTACATAGACATTGTGAAAGATGGACATAGGTGAATCCAATGGAGAAGTGCCTTAAAGCTGCATTCTTTGCCCTCATGACCAGCAGGGGGCGACTTGTAATCAGAAAGATAGCCGAGGTCTGGGTTCAGTTGACAGTTTCAGGTCAACACCAGAGCCAGAAAATAGGATTATATTCATTGGCTAACAACTTTTCAATAAAAGGTTGTTAGCCAATGAGCATATGATGCCAGACACTCCTTTTCCTATACACTTCTATAGGACCAGAACTCTTTTTGGAACCACAGCTATCGCCATCTGGTGGCTTTAAGAAAGAATGCAGGTTTAAGGTACTTTAGGATTGGCTTTTTCAACCTGAAGCTAGGTCATGTTTTATACTGTCTGTTGCTGTGATGATATTCTTCACACATGCTTTCTCCAAGCAGCTTGATGTATATGTTTGTTTGTGCCACTATTAAAGTATAGCTCCTGTCATCAATTAAAGCTTTAGAGTTAGAGGAACACTGACTAGTCAACGTGACACTCCTGGTGATATCCTGAATAAGATATTAGAAGTCTGATTTTAAATGTTCGTGTCTCAGTTTTGTGAGGACCTGTGCTGTTAACAGTGGCACGTGGAGCAGTCTGACCACAAGTTTCTGACCTCCCAGTCTTCACCCAGTGTGGTATCAAAGTGCATGAGATGCTTGTGCCTTTATAATGAAGTGTGAATATTTTCGAGAGTTAATGTTTGATTGTTAGCGCCGTGTGTGTGTCTGTGTGCACTCAAGCCTGGTGTCCCTCTGGGGCAAACAGTGTGTCATTTTTCATTTACTTCTGCTAATTAAACCACCTCGTGGTGCGATTCTGAGAACATTTTAAAGGCAGGAACATCATCAAAAGGCAGCAATACACCCAGTCTTGTCCTTCAGTTATGATTCAAACACACACACACACACACACACACACACACACACCTGCCTACAGCCAGGACCGTGACCTCCACGCAGTGACTGTGCCGCAGCTCTGCTTTGCGGGCAGACGGCTTCCTCATTAGCGGCCATTTCTTCTGGCTGCAGCGGGTGCAGATGTTCTTGCTGCCTCCCAGGCCCCCGATGGTGTGCAGGTGGTTACAGGTGTGCTTTGCCGCTCCCGGGGGCGCCCCCGGCGATAGAGGTGTCATCGGAGGAGTGGGAGTGCCGGGGGAGGTGGGGGTGAGCGGAGGACTTGAAGATAAAGGAGGAGAAATGTGTGATTCTCGCAGCTCTTTCTTCAGATTGCCACTTTTTAAAAGCTTTCGTGAATTAATTATACAATATTAACATTGTGCACAAACAAAATAATGTAAATCAGCTCCTGAACAACAAAAAGAGAAATGAACCAAGAAACCTTTTATAGGTCAACAACTGTAAATATCCAAAATGTGAAGTAAGAGGAAAAAACCCAACACGAGCTAAAGACTTCAGTCTATGTTACCCAGACAAGCTCTTTGAGAACAATCACCCTCAGTGATTATCTTTACAGTAAAAATGGAAGCAGTTTTCTGCACCGAGTTCGGCTGCAGGTGAAGTTTCAGACACACGATAAGTAAACAATTAGATGATCCCACAAATAGAAGCAACGCCGACACGAAGGGTGTCGGGTCACATGACGTTTGTCTCTACCTTCGTACAGTATTCATCTCAGAGCTAAGAGGCAATAACTGAGGCCAGCTTCCTCCTCTGAGAGTTTCTCCTTCATTCACTCTGTGTGTTCATACACTGCTTTGCATTTAATCATTAGTTATTATTAATCTCTGGCTCTCTTCCACAGTGTGACTTTTGTCCTGCCTCCCTCCCCTGAGTCTGGTTCTGCTAGAGGTTTCTTCCTTTTAAAAAGTAGTTTTTCCTTCCCACTGTCACCAAGTGCTTGCTCATAGGAGGCCATCTTTGTTGAGGGGTTTTTTTCTAATATTGTGGGGTCTGTACCAGTGCTGGGTGTGTAGGTAGCATTACTGCAATCATATTACATATTTGAGTAATGCAGTAATTTAATGCGTTATCATACTAAATTCAGTAATCATGCTACAGTTACAATTACGTCGTGACTTCTATTACAAAGATTATCCGTGCCTGGCGAATAGAAATGAAAAAAAACAAACATGTGTACTTGCTATAATCAGCTGGTTTCAGTTCGTGCGCGGGAGGAGGAAAATAGTGGAGCGGTCCAAAGTGGATATATGGGCATAACTTTTATTGCACAAATGGCAAGAGCTTGACGGTAAAGTGCAAACTGTGTCCAGGACAGGAACAGCCGCATTCTACTGCTTCAGCTCTTTGCAAGCCTCTGCACAGACAGCACGCTAACACTAAGCTAGCCAAGAACCCAGAGTGATGGTAAAGCCGAGCACATGCAGACCCCAGCTCAGCAGGAGGAGCCTGATCGTCAACAGGTAACAAAGGCAGTGATGAAGCTTAAAGCCTCAGCTTCTACCTCTTCATGTTTCAAGAGAAAGAGAATGGATGGATGGATAAATAAAGGGTCTTTAGACGAGAGTTGTTATATGTGCTATATAAATAAAATTAAATTGAATTTAATGAGTGCTATGTACTTTTAAGCCTCAACAAATCAGGTTATTGGGACATTGAAAGCCTTTAATGCCTTTTAAAAATGATTCCAAGAAATGTAACAGCTCATAAACATGCAGCCACTGCAGATGTCATTGGCCAATAATAGGGTTTAAATGTGATTTTGGTCCACCGGAAAAACAAAAGACATGATGTTGGAGATAAAGTGGCGAGAACAGAGACTGCTGTGGAAAGATGATGAGAGGGACTAAAGGACGGTCGAGAGGTGGTGGAGGACTGATGGCAGGAGAACGGAAGTTAAGCACTGAATCTGGAGAGGCAGATAGTGAGCCCTGGCGACACTACAGTCAGTCACTCTCCTCCTTGTAGCCTTTTCTCCATCCCTCTCTCCTGCTTCTCCTTCCCCAAGTATCCAATAAATTACCCCCACCAATATCCTTTCTTCCCCTCCTATTCTGCCATCTCTAAGTGATCCACTGGCAGGCTGCCCATCCTGGCTGAGAGAGCGAGAGAGAGAAAGACAGATATGGGACATAACAGCAGGAGAAAGTACTACAGAGAGCCATCTGAACAAAATGAAAAAGTGAAAGGCAAAGTAGGGGTGGAAATATGTGAAGGAAAACATTTGGAGAGAGAACTGAAGAAGTGAGACACATGAAAGTGATGCTGGGGATTGTGTGTGAATTCAGATTTTTCTTGTTTTTTCCCCTTTTATTTATTTATTTTTTACAGGACACTCTGTGTGACACAGCAGAATACCTCAGTACCTAATCCTTGGCAGATGCAACACAGCTACCATTTATCCACACTGTTTTCTCCCAACAAAAGAGAACATCTTTCCTCTCTTATCTCCTTTCCGCCCAGAACAATATGAAGCGGAGAGAGAAAGATGACAGCAGGAGAGAGAGATATAGAGAGGGGGGAAACATACTCCACTAACTCGATTTACTTAGACTCCTACTGTCACAAGCATCTCCTCCTCCAATCTATCTATCTGCCCAACTCCTTCTCCCCCTATATTAGAGGCAAAGCACCACTACACTTGTTAATGTACACTGCTCTGCTCATGGCTCTGTACAGACGGATATTGGGGCGATGAGCGGCGTTTCCCCTGCACCGATTTTCTCTGTTTGAGGTCTGATTGCTCCAAGGAGTAAAGACATTAAGTTACAAGCTTGCATGCGACCTCACCAAAATAAGTCTGCTAGATTATAGAGGAGTATTAGCCAAAGCCCATCATCCTGTGTTTGCTGGTTGGGGGGGGTCCAGTTGTAACGCTTTAGCCGTGGCTTGCTTCCCTGCTATCAGCAGCTTTTATTGCACTTAAAGCTACACAACAAGCTCTTATGAACTCCCAGTAATGTCTTTACGTCACCTCCACGCTCCACCATGTCATAGCTCTCTCTCTTTTCTTTTTGGGGTGGTGGGAGACACGCCATATGCATTCAGGCCCATCGCGTTTTGTACTACTGGGTGATCCTGGCCACAGGCAGCAAGCTAAAGCTGCTTTAGCTCATAGCTGCCCAGTTTTCACATGGTATACTAAACATGCCATTTAATCTCAACAGCAGCTATTAGAAGTGATTTAATGTAATAATTCTTGTCACATACTGTATATAGTGTGATTTCTAGCAGGCCAACAGCTTCGCGTTTTGTTAGCTGCAACACACATTTAACAGGGAGACCTGCTATTCAATGAATTATGATAATCTATGGAAAAAAAATTATGTAGTAGAAATATATCTTTTAACACCATCTACACTGTGAAAATGCATACACAACAGTGCTCTTTCCACTTTGGATTTTCTGGTCAAAACATCTTACAAAAAACATTTTGAATGAAGGCAGCTCAGATCAAATGGCTAAACAAGTTTTGACTGCTGATTCTTTAGATATAGCTTTTATGCTGTGGTGACCTACATAAGTAAAATTCATTAAAATACTCCAAAATGACCACCAAATAAATAACTTCAGGTATTTCATAGCGCTGCTGAGTGGCAAGACTCAAAGGACTTTGGCTTTAGCTAGCTAACTTAAGCTAACTTAAGCTAGTTAGCATTATGTTACGTAAGTGTCTTTATATTTTCAACTGACCCTAAAACAGCTTAAAGGTTTTTAAAACGGAAACTAGATTTCTATATTTGCGATATCAAGCTAAAATTAATGCCAAACAAAAGTTTAAATCAGATTGGAGTTTGCTTGGCAGTCTAATTTACACACAAGGAGAACCACCAACAAAGGTAACATCGTTTTACAGTTGCTAGGACAGATTAAAATGGCCCTTTATTATCATTGTACATGTGCAATAAAATTGTGGACTAATATTTATTCTATTTATTGTCAAACTACTTTTTATAGAAAAGACATTTAAGGTGATGAGTTTAGCTGTCATAAAACAATTTTAATAATGCTACATATTACACATTTTTAACTGTATAAATACCCTTAGCTTAACTAGAAAGTTATATAGCCGATATGCTAATAACTCAGTTTAACAGATTAGACACTATATATATGAAAGACCTTCAAAGAAGGTTTGCTAACTTCAAAAGTTACTCTCACTTATTTTTTCAGTTAATTTAATTCAGTTGAATATCATTTTATTTATATACCGTCAATTCACATCAATAAACACATCAAGATGCTTTGTATTGGTTATTCAAGTCCCTTCGATACTATAGAGAAAATCCCAACCCTTTTGACCAAGCACTTGGTGACAGTGGGGAAGAAGAACTTAGCTTTGAGAGGAAGAAACTTCCAGCAGACCCATGCTAAGAGAGAGGAAGCCATCTGCTGAGGCCAAGTTTTTGTTAACCAACAATTAACTGTGGATTTGATCTATACATGTCTATATTTCTATATTTGACCAGAAGTTCAAAGTCTACAGTGGACATTATTCTTCTAACAAGTGATAAGTGACTCAACTGACTAATCAACCAAAGCTTCTGCTGTTCTTAAGCCTCCAGCGTTTCTTATATTTTCACTCTCTTTAATTACTTGATTTTACAGCCAAGAATCTTATAAGGAAACATGTCAGCAGCTCCAGTCAGTATGTTTTAATAATCCCACAATACAGTGAAGTGGTGCACAGTGGCTTTTTGGGAATGGTCCCCAGCTACGTGTCCCTAATAAGACCCTGCCAATGCGGATAGGATCAGGAGGAAACTGTGGCCTCATTGCCTCGACTCTTCTTGTCCTGCTCTGAATACTCTCAGTTCAGACACTTCACTTATTAGTGTGAGACAGATAGAGTCTCAAGGAGGCTTATGGTGCCATCTGGTGGTCAAGCCAGTTAGTATATGCAGTCTTTGCCCAATTAATTTAAGATGAGCCCAACAAAGACAGAAAGCCTTTTTAATAACAGATGGATTTGTTCTTCACAGCGTGAGATCACACTTACCCATCCGAATCAATGCTGTTTTCATGAATCATGGCATTTAGGGCATCAGAGTTTGCTAAAGAGGGAGAGAGAGAGAGAGAAAGTTACACGCTTATAAAGACAGGGAAAAAAGGGGAGAGAGAGAGGGGGGAGATAAAAGTCGTGTTGGGAATTAGTGAGGAGTACGCTCCAGTGACTTCAAAAGCAGAGCGCTTATTGAAAGATGGCTCGAGCAGATTAACTCTTTAACACAGCGAAACGGCTCATCACATGCAATCACTGAACACATAACAACTGTACACGGAAAACCTCGGCTGGGTGGGAGGGAATCTGCCAGACCATGAAAACTTTTGTCTGGAGCAAAGTTGCTTCAGAGTGTGACTCGGAAAAGTTTTAAACTTCCACGTAACCGTCGAGAATTCAGCCTTTGGAGATAAAGTTTGAAAAATTCTCACAGTGCACACGATCAACAGCGCCCGACCTCTGCTTGCAGACAAAGTAGCTCAGGCGTAGATTTACATAATTTGCTCCCAGACACACATTTCCCCAAGGCCAGGCCTCGATGCATTCGCTGACTTCACTAACAGCCCGCTGTGTACACAGATAAAGAAATCTCTGCAGAGTTTGTGAAAAATGAGCTGCGCACACACAAACACAGATGACTCATGTAGGTGGACGTAGGAGTTTCATGTTAGGATTTCACATCAGCGTGCACAAACGTCTGCCTCAAACTTCCTCCTCGTGTCATGAAGGAAGCCTCAGTGAATGGATGTTAATTTTAGTGCGAAAACATTATCCACTTGTTTTTGCCAGAAGAAGGCCTTAGCATGAGTAGTGGTCAGAAGAAAGCAAAAAAAAAAAGGTATACTGGGGACAAACTGAGCCAATTTCGCTATGCCTGGGTGCGCGGGGAAAAATGATCAATATGCTTTTTGTGACGTTTTTGTTTAATAATAATAATAATAATAATAATAATAATGATAATGCATTGGACTTATATAGCGCTTTTCAAGGCACCCAAAGCACTTTACAATGACATTATTCATTCACGCTCACATTCACACACACTGGTGGAGGCAAGCTACGGTTGTAGCCACAGCTGCCCTGGGGCAGACTGACAGAGGCGAGGCTGCCATATCGCGCCATCGGCCCCTCTGGCCAACACCAGTAGGCGGTAGGGTAAAGTGTCTTGCCCAAGGACACAACGACCGGGACAGAGAGGCCGGGGATCGAACCGGCGACCTTCCGGTTACAGGTGCCCTTCCCAACCCCCTGAGCCACGGTCGCCCCATAATGGTGTGCTGTTTGATGGTGTGCTGTGTGATTTTTCTGATGTGAAATATGTGCTGTGGCTCCAAAAGGTTGGGAAACACCGAAACACCGCTCTAAAGAACCTCTAGAATTATAAAGGTAAAGTTTGACAGCTTTAATAATGTGTTCTGAGGGACAAAATAACTTTCAGACAGTGTTTATATGGAGTAAATCTGACATAATTAGTATAATTTCAACGTCCAAATGTTCAGCTTTAGCTCCCAGAATCAAACAAAGATTTATCAGTGAGGGCTTGATGTGTAATCAAGCGTACCGCATCCATGAACAGAAAAAAAAAGAGGGTTTAACAAGATAGTAGTATGCTAGCTACAATAAAAACAAACAAACAAAAAAACAAAAACCCTCGGCCAGCTCAAAGGTTTTAGATATCAGGACATAATGAAATTGTTTTCTGTGTGACTTTATCAGCCTCTCACATCGTTCTGGAGGAAGTTTGGCCTATTATTCATGCAAAGCTCTCTTAAGGTCCTTCAGTCCTTCCTTTTCTTTTTCAGTCGTTCAGTTATAGATTTGCTACTGTGGGATCATTGTGCATGACCACTTTGAGCCAAGCTTGAGCTGTCAGACAGACGGCCTCACATTTGACTCTAGAATAATTTGGTATTCAGAGGAGTTCATGGTCGACTCTGCAAAACAAGCCCAAATCATCACCCCTCCTCCACCGTGCTTCACAGCTGGTATGAGGTGTTTGTGGTCATATGGTCGATTTTGGTTTCCTCCAAACATAGCGCTAGCTAGGTCTTGTGGTTTGTTAAGATGCAGCTTTACAAAGTTAAACATTGTTGCCATGTGCTTTTTAGAAAGAAGAGGCTTTCTCCTGGTAACCTTGTTCAGTTTTTCTATTGTAATTAATTGTAATTGTGTTGTCATGAACTTTAACATTTAACATGCCAACTGAGGCCTGTAGAGTCTCAGATACAGCTTCTGGGTTTTTGTTTCTCTGAGGGTGTGACCTCAGAGTGAATTTACCGGGTCGCCCACGCCTGGGATGACTGACAGCTGAACGTTTTCCATTTGTTAATAATCTTTGATGGATATCAAATTGTTTGGAAATGCCCTCAAAACCCTTCTCAGATGGACAGAAACAGTTGCTTCTTTAAAATTGTCATCTTTCCTCCTTGCCACTGTGCTGACAAATAATTAAACACACCTGAATGCTCCAGAGCCGCAAACTATCAGAACCTCTGCTTTTATAAAGGTGCTCACACTTGCTGATGATAAATTAATCATAGCAGCAGTTGGCCGCCCTCTAAACTCATGTGGAAGTAGTGAACTGTGTACTGCTCCTGAATTTTAGCTTAATTTTTGCTAACTAAATAATGACACCCACTCTGGAAACCAAGTGAAACTAACCTGGAAAAAGGGTCACTTTAGAAATGGATAATGTTCCCTCACGTCTTTTACAAAGTAAACTTTCAGATGAAAAAGGATCATTTTGAGGAAATTATCCTTGTAGACGTTTTTGTAACCCTAGGGCTGTGCGATATGACCAAAATCTCATATCCCGATATTAAGACATCTATCGTCCGATAACGATATAAATCACAAAAATGTAACATTTTCTGTAAATTCTGTGAATCTCGGGCAGCTCGACTTGCGTGAAGTGTTTCCAGCTGGGCGTCGCGTACCAGTCGAGTGTTTTAACTGATGCATGAAACTATACATTTTTAGACATAGGTTGTAACGGCCGCCGTTTTCTTTGTGAGTATTTATTACACAGCGTGCTGCGGGGAAAAGCCTGTTCTAACGTTTGAGTCTAAGGTTTATTTTTTAGCACCTGACGGCTCTTTTTTGCTTCTCATCCGTAAATACTCTGCATCTTTCACGTGATTCAGTTTATTTTGAAAAGTCTCAACAGGATCTTGAGCTTTATTGTGAAAGGTTTATGTGGAAAATAAACAAGCAGACATGCGGTGGTTTTACCGTCGTTGTTGCTAACGACAACGCATACAAACAAGCGCTTGTCCGTCCGTAGTGTGGTTATATTAAATATAAGAGAAAGAGAGAACTTTAGGAAATTAATATAGCGACTACAGTGACCATCAAAATAATGAAAAAATATTGCCATAAACAGTTTATTTTGCGACACCACGAAACAAACGATAGCGTAAAATGAAACGATAGACGTTTTCATATCGTCATCCGATATATATCGTTATATCGAACAGCCCTATGTAACCCTTTACAAAACATTCCCTGAAGATCCTTTTGAAGATTTCAACTTCAAGGCAACGTTCCCTGAAAGACTTTATGAAACATTCCTAGAAAATAATCTTGAGGTTGAAAACATAATGTTAATGTTATATGCAGTTTTGTGCCTAAATGTGCTGAAGCAAACTGCAGTAAACATTTCAGCAACTCTTTAGCTTTCAAACTCAGAATTGTGAGTGTAGTTGAAAGGCATATTTTCCTCTCTTCTTTTACTTGTCTTAATAGTGTAGCTGAGTGGTTCTTAAACTGTGGAGTGGGACCCACTACTGGGGCGTGGAAAACCAGATGGAAAATATAAAGTGAAATTAACTTCAAATAATGAAGAATTTGACTTTTAAATGATATCTGACCAAGAATACCAATAATACTGAGTAAAGTTTTTCCACACTGTACATGTTCAAGTACCTCCCACTCACTGGAAACATGGTGGTGACTTTTCCTTTGGTTGATCAGTAGAGGGCAGTGTTTTCCTTTGTCTGATCAGCCATCAGAGCGGTGCATGCTATAGCATTCAATTCCTCCTCTCTTTACTTAGACTGAAACGGCTGCTGCTGGCAAAAATGTTGAGTGGACACAACAACTTCCTGTTTTCATTAGAGAAAAAAAAAAAAGCTGCAGAGATTTTTTTTTTTTTAATCTTAACCATCGGCCAAGTTTCCATCAGTTGAGCAATGTTGAAGGGTGAGAGAAGGCGTAGTAAAACAGATATTTATAAATGAAAAGAGAGCAGGATGACGTGCTGAATCTACAGCAGACTGACAGCGTGTAGGCGAGTCACGATAATCAGAATCCTACGAGCATGACTGCTCCACAAACAGCTGTGAATCAGCCCAGAGCTCGCCTCCTGAAAGAAGGCAAACTTACAGCTCAGGACAATGACGGCCAGTCACCAACATGGGACGATACAGCCTTTCTGTGTCATTGGGTCAAAGTGCAATATTGAATTACACTTAAAGAATCAATAGTGACATGGCACATTTTCAAGTCTTATATGATAAAACGTCTTATAGATGGGTGCTATACGCCAGCGGTCCCCGACCTTTTTTGCACCACGGACCGGTTTAATGTCAGACAACATTTTCACGGACCGGCCTTTAAGGTGTCGCGGATAAATCCAGCAAAATAAAATGATACGACCAAGACAGAAACGGTGGTATTTTGTAAATATAATAATAAACGCAAATTCACTGTGTAATTGTATAACTTTATTAGCAGCGCCAACAACATTGAGAGTAACATCCTCCTCTGGTGACACGTAAATATTTATATAAAAATAAGACAACTACAACACGGGAAAAGACCCAGGGAAACCGAGTTAACGATAAAAATCCCGAAAACCATAAATTTCACACCCGAGCTACAACTCTCACGGTCCGGTACCAAACGACTCGCGGCCCGGTACCGGTCCGGGACCACTGCTATACGGTATTTATAAATTCTCTATACAGAGCTTACATTTAGTGAACAACCCGTCATAAAAACAAGAAAACTGAAATATTTTAGAAACCTGTCACAAACTTCTTTAAAACCAAAAATCATATTATTATTATTCATTAGACAAATATGCATTTTATACCAAATTTGAGCCGGCACACTGGAGTTCTTGTCAGTAATTAATTAAGCACAACATTAAAACAGTAAAACTATTTTTTCTGCTCAAGAATTCAAGTAAATAACTGTATCAGTTATGAACAACAACAACAATAATTATATTGTAGGATTGGTGGATGAGTGGTGTTCTAATAAATGTGTTAAGCACTGTCCTGCTACCAGTACGTTTGAACAGTGGTGTGAGGTAACAGTGTTGGTGGAAACTTTGAGCAGTGCTGTCAAAGACCGAGTCCTCTGTCTGCCCTCATGCCTCCAAACACCGAGGTGAAGAGCTACTTTTCCAGCCTCTTAGACTACACACAGCGTCCTAACAGCTGGTGCAGAACGCTGCTAAATTTTACTGTATAATCTTCAAAGTATAACCGTCTCTTTCCTCTCTTTCCTCTCCTGCCTCAGTATAATTCTCTACCTTAGCATTTAAAAGCCTGTTTTGACTCTTAGTCTGTACAGACATATATCCTGAACTCAGACCGGGCTCCGCAAAAACACTTGATTAAATCCTTTTGTCCTCCTCCGCTGCAACAGTTAGTGCCACTTCTGTGTTAAACACCTAATTCTTAAAATGCCGATCACGGCCAACGGCAAATAAATGTCTCAGCTGGTCTGTTTGTAGCATGAGAAATAAAAAAATAGAAAAACTATGAAGTAAAATATTTTATTTGAAAAGTTCCAGATTAAAAACGACCTAAAACTGAACTTTAGACTGAGTCATGTGCATTTTTGCAACTTTTTAAAAGGACAATATCACGAAAAAAAACCAAACAACCCCAAAACATATTTTTCCTTTGCCCTGTGGTGCTAGTTGCCATCCATAGATCAGTGGTAGATGCCAAGTTTTGGAGCCATCAGCTGTCTTCCCTTGAACATAATGGAACTAAATGACACCTTTCTTGCAGCAATGTCTCCTTGCAGAAGCCATGACCTGGTTACTAAATATATAGGAACTGCTGTCTTTCACCAGTCATATCACTGTGCACAAGGAAGTGTCCATCTACCTGTGAAACGAGGCTCAAGCTGTGACAGGATGGAAACACTGCTCAGTCCAAAAGAAAGAAAATAATGCTAACGCTACCTTGTGCTTTCCTTTTTTCCTGAGTAACGGGGTCGTGACTTCTTGAGAGATGCTGTTTTCTTGAGCACAACAAGGCAAAGTGCTCCTGCAAGTTCGTTTAATTTTATGCACAAGCAGGCAAACATCTACAGCCAGTATTTACAAAACCAGAGCAACTCAAAACTAAATAATCAAGATGGATAAACAGCTCTACAGACCAGTGGAAACAAATGTGCATATCTGACTTTGGTGGGGGTGAACAAGTGGAACAGGACGTCTTCTATTACATGAAAGCGTCCTTTCTTACTGGGGGTAAAGTCACAGACAGCTGTTACCCTTCTTTGAGTTCAACATCGCTTCATAGTTATGGGAAGTTTATTGGTGCTGTGGCAAACAATCCACACTGTCACTAAAGACATACGATGCCACAAATCAAGCTGGTTTGAGTTTCGCACAATGCTGCCATCGATCCTCGTCTCTCCTGCTGCCGTGTTTAAAGGCGGCTGAACAAAGGATTACGATATCATGCTGCAAAGCTTTTGCAGTGATTTATCATGAATTTTACTTCCTGCAAAGGGAAGGAATGGGATGAAATCGCAGATGAAACACTCGTGTGACTTGTACTCGAAAGCGTAACAACACCTACGTCATAACAAATGGTCTCCTCAGATTCTTCTGCCGTTGTCCTGAATGTGAACTTCCACTAAAAGCTTCATTTCTGAGCCAGACTCGTCTGAGAAAACACACACGGCTCAGAATCCACGACTGACTTCCTTCCCGAGTAGCGTGTGACAATGTACCAAACAATAATGCCAGCTGTGATCGTTTCAGGGAAGGAGGACAAACAGGGGCCATTTCCCCAAAGTCACAGGTTCACACCTTCAACCAGAAATGACAGGTGCTCTTACGTAAAAAAACAAACAAACTCTTGAATACATACCTTCATTTTTCATGATGTAGTGGACAATCTGTCCAACCGTGTCATTGTAGTCACTGAAGGTGTCATTGAGCTCTGGAAAAACAAACACACGAATAGAAACATCTGCATTATTAGGCATTGAGCTGAAGGGTAAGATGCTACAGAAACATGATACAAGTCTAAAGGTGTTTCCTGAGGGCCCAACATCCAGCCTCACCCCGAATTATATTTACAACCTCCTGCAGAGATGCACTGATTGACTGGCTAGAGGCCGAAATCATCTGATTTCCACTGTTTAGAAGTTTTCTACGTGAGTGAAAACGGAAAAAATCTCCAAAGTGAAAATCCTAATCTTAATCAGACACTTAAATCACCCTCACACAGAATTTTAACAAAGGCAAAGTGGCTAAAGCTAGCCAGAGCTCAGAGCTAGCCACAAGCAGCCTCGGTATGAGCAAACAATCGAAGTAGTTATAGACGAGCAGAAAAGAGAAAGGGGTCCATGTAAGTGAGTAGTGAGAGCTGGGGTAGGCGCCATCCTTGAGTTGGATCAGAGGATAAAAATGGACGGCGCTTCAGGAAATTTTCATATAAAAGCTGGTATTTAAATCGTGGGTAAGTAGTGGTCAGCAATAAACAAATCAAGGCTGGTAAAAGCACAGCACCAGTGCAATCCTTTACTTTACTGACTGAGGTGTAATAACATACAGTCATCAACTATAATGTCTGATACATAAACTTTTCTTCTTTATGAAGGAAAATGTAAAGACATTTGTAGGGTTCAGAGTTTAATATGCCTACAGATTTACATATATATACACATTACACACTATAATGTTGTGTATAGAGTATGCATAAAGACAATTAGAAGCGCAGACTTTAGTAAAAGTCCTCTCTTCATGCATGTTCTTCTATTCTTGGCTTTACAAGTTGGCACAGAGAGAAGTTAGTGGATTTCTCTAACTTCTCAGGAACATACCTTTCTTAGGAGGAGGAGGAGAAGGAGAAGAAGAAGAAAAAGAAAAAGAAGAAAAAGAAGAAGAAGAAGAAGAAGAAGAAGAAGAAGAAGAAGAAGAAGAAGAAGAAGAAGAAGAAGAAGAAGAAGAAGAAGAAGAAGAAGAAGAAGAAGAAGAAGAAGAAGAAGAAGAAGAAGAAGAAGAAGAAGAAGAAGAAGAAGAAGAAGAAAGTCTGATTAAAGGGGAAGGTGGCCTTAAAGGAAAAGGAGCTAAAAATAGCTCAGCTCAGAGCACATTTAGGTTGCCTATAACCTAAAACTGGTATTTCTTTAGGACTGAATTCTGGTTTTCATATTTCCTTGTGTCTAAAGCTAGCATTCAAAACAGCAAAGTAAACCCAAGCTGATACTAAAAGCCTCCATACAGCTAAAGGGGAAAATTCACAGTGATTTGTTGTGGCTTTTATACTGTATCGTACTTTGATCCATTGTTGACATCAGAAATATGTTTTAGCACAACTATAACGCTTCTGTGGCAGATGTTTATCAATCACACACAAAGCTAAAATGTTCCTTTTGAGTGATTATTGCCAGGAAGCATCAATTTATAGTATTCTACACAGAAAACTGTCCCTCGCTCGCCCCCTCCCCCTGAAATAACGCGGCAGAGGACTGTTTCATGACCCTTCTTCTGCCGGACGTTACTTCCTGCCATTTCTCAAAAGGAAGGATTTCTATAATATTCGCAGTAATTATTCAACTATGCAGAACAAATCCACTGGTCAGCACACACCCCTGTGAGGCACTTCCTGGAGTTTCCTGTTGATTGCTTCCTCAGTTTTTTTTTTTTTTACTACTGATAAACGTAAATTGTATTTGCAGGAATCCTCTGGTATGCCGAGGCTGACTGCGAGCAGGGACCTGCTCTACGCTTCACAAACGCAGATAGCAAAGAGGAAACCTCACATTGAGGAGAGAAAAAAGAAAACACTTGACTGACTGACCGAGCGAGGCCGCAACACAAAAGCAGTGTTGTGTTTTTGCTCTGACGTACGACAGGGTAGGGCTTTTTGACGAAACAAACACACGCAGACAAATAGATGGCAGGGAAAAACCCTAATGGACTTACGACTATTGTGCTGCCGGCAGGGAGGGAGCTTGCACTTACTCAATGAGCGAAACTCGCTTCACGCCTGTACTTTTCCAATACCAACGCTTGACGCAGGAAACCGAGTTGTAATTAACACAGTTTAACAAGATTCATGGGCATGGCAGGGACATCATATGCAAGGGAAAACACTGGCGTGTGGTGCATTGCGTGATGACAGAAAGTTGGACAGCGCAGCGTAAACAGCTTATTCTTTCCATAACATTTCTCATGCCTGCGACAGAGCCAGGGTGATTGCAGAGATTTCACATATGCCCTCAAGAATTACTAGAAAGACAGACGAGCAGGCACGGCAGATGCAGGAGGAGGGAAACTAAGTGAAGCGCACACAAATCCCACGGTAATTACGTTTCACCTCACTGAACTCCACATGAATGGATGAAGGGAATGCTAAAAGTTTTCCTGGTTCCTGCTGGCCTGCTTCCAAATAAAATGACAAAGCCCTTCTAAAAATGCACCCCAACCTCCAAAAAAACCATTTCTAAGCTCATGTTTGTCCATTTCATCTTCTGAACGCATAAACACTGAATAAGTTCAGTCTGTTTGTTATATCTCTTTTCTCTTATACAGGGATAGCTTGAAATGCTACTGCTTTGAGATCCCATTCACGTCACACGCCACCGCCTGCGTCTACATTAAGTAACACACACGAAGTAATTCGATTCAAGAATGTAGTCTAGGGTTGAAAGCACCAGAAGGAAGGTGATTTCTGTCTTCTAGACGTCTTATTACCACATGACAGTCAAATGGAAAAGTTCACATGGGCTGATGACTAATTTGGAAACTCGTGCAAAAAAAAAAAAAAAAAAAAAAGTCCTCTCTGCTGTCACAGTGGATTTACTCAGATGTGGACAGGCGTGATCATAAATACTTTAAATCCTTTAGATTATGAAACAGTTAACTATCGTATTTATGACGAGCAATGCATTTTTTCGCAATGCCTCGAATCACGTGGACGTTGGATGAGTAAGGGATTTGAGGTAAACAATGCACATAATTGAGCCTCTCTGGAAATGGAGCAAAAGGTCCAAAAAGATGTCAGATGTTTAAAACAAAAGGGGAAAACTGATTTCATTGTTTCCTCGGTTGTGCAGTGGCTAAGCTAAAGGACCGACAACACTGACAAGGCTGGGTACACGTGGATCTGCGCATCATAGTCATGTTCTGCTATTAAAACTCACATCCCCCGTGAAGCCAGGTCCCAGTTTTGAATTTGGGAGACAGACACAATCTCTACATTTAAGATTAGGCTTGAAACTTTCTTCTTTGATAAAACTGATAGTCAGGGCTGAATCAGAAGCCTCCCTTTGTTATGCTGCGACAGGCTCGGCCCGCTGCGGGACTTCACGTGACGTACTGAGCGGCACTCCTCCACTCACCTCTTCAAACTGCGACAGAGTGTTTATGCATCACTGCAACATGTCATTACATTTTGCCCTGTGTCTCCCTCAGTCTGGGTTTTTGTCCCGTCTCCCTGCGCTCTCTTTTATCTTCTCTTTCTTTCTCTTTAATATGAGCCTGGCTGTGGGATAATCTTTGGCTTGTATTGTATATAGGGGATGGATGATTTTTAAGCCTTAGACGCAATAAAAACATAAATCCAACTATACTGGCAAATTTCTCAGAACCTCCAATGACCTCCCAGAATCTCTGAAACCTTACCTCCGCCCAACTCGGGATCTTTGACCTCTTCCTTACACTCCTCCTCGTCATCATGGTCTGTGGTGCACCGGTAGCCCTTCCTTTTCAACACATGACAGATCACCACACCGAGCAGGCCCAGAAGGAAGAGAATAGGCACCAGCACAAAGGCGATGTAGTATGGATTGGTCCCGCCGCCCTTTCCAACACTGTCACCAGCTAGAGGATGAGAAACAATTTAAATTAAAAATTAAAAAGAAAAAGAAAAAAGCAGTAATTCAATACATTTTTGTAAGAAGGCGCAGAAAAACAAAACCCTTGTCCTCACCGCACCTTTCACTGCAACCTGATCTCTACAGAGGGTGTGAGAGAAACACATGAAGGGCAAGCCGAGCAGCTGATGGGATTAAAATGTTATCAGCTGCAACGTGAACTTGACGTATTAACAACTTTGAGCACCCATTTAGTGTAAAAAGCAGGCACAAACTTTAAAAAAAAAAAAAAGGAAGAGGAACAAGAGCAAGAAAAAGAGGCAAAACGTGTTTGAGCTAAACATTGTTAAGCTGTGAAGAACACTGGGAATGTTTTCCAAGGTTTTTAGTTTCTGTCTTCGACTGTTTTTCTTTTTCTTTTATTGATTTATTTCTGAGCGCGAGAGGAGAGCAGGTACTCCTGTAAGGCTGCTGTAAGCCAGCTTTACAAGGGTCCCATAAACTGTGATAGCAGTCAGTCACATGTTTTATTTAAGCTGACTTTAATGCATGTTAAACATAACAGATGTAACCCCACCTGGGCGTAGGGGGGGGGTTACATCATCAGGTTTTTACATAACAGACTACAGCAGAAAGCAGACGCAAGGATCATAAACATCTCACCATTTTAGCTCAATCTGCCTCTGCTCCCACTCCTACCTGCCCACCCAGAGGTCTAAAGTCCAGATTATTGGACTGGGTACAATAAGCATGTTCTGGGCCCCAAATCCTGTACTTTCAATTAAAACGATAACAAAAATATATTTTGAAGATAAAAGAAATTTCAGGAGGTCTTGCCACTGTCATCCAGGGATGTCAAACTCATCATGGGCCACACACAGCCTACTTTGATCTCAACTGGGCCAAACCAGTTTACTACCCTTTCTGTCAGTCTAAAGGCATTTAACTACACATTCAAACCCTGAGATGTCTTCATATAAGAAAAAAAGAAGTGCGTTTTCAATAGTATGTCTCAGTTTTTCTACATGACAAAGAAATATTGCTGCAGTAAATCAAGTAAACCTGTCAGCAGGCCTTGCACATTTATTTCTTACATTTAAATTGTAAGAAATAAATGTGCAAAATTGAAGAAGACGTTCTGGTAGCTCTGTGCCCAGATTTTCAAGTAATTATAAAACAGAAAGTTTTTGTTCTTCACAAAAAATGTCCTTTTACCCAAAACTGTGGACTTCTCGTAAAAAACAGACATTTCTAAAGTAGATTGTGAAAAACAGGCACTTAACTATCATTTAGTTGTGTATTCATTACTAAATTACTTTATTAAAGGATGAATGACAATGAGGGAAGTTTTTATCAGTAGGAAAAGCTGTAAAACTTGAAAATGTATGCCCTCCTTCACATTTTCCAAAGCCATCCAGTGGTTCGGACTGGAGTCACTGCTGGGCCTCATTCTGTTTGCCACCTGTGGTTTAGTCTACGATACATAAAGAAGTAGTGAAAACGTTGAATATAGCTTATCAAAAACCAAAGCTTTGTGTTCATATTCTAGTTTTTTCCAACCACAACAATCCAAAACACAGAGATACCACATTTCCTCGAACAGTAACATTTACCTTAGTGGTGGTAGGCCTGTACTTGAAGCAGGTAAACAGTGTTAATGTTTACCTGATCTAAGTAAGTTTTTACTGTAGTATTCGCATAATAGCAAGTGATGACTCTTCCACTGAATGAACTTAAAAGCTCACTCAAAGCTCATGGGAAAAAAGTGCTTAAAAGTCATAATTCATTGTATTTACGCTGCACGGTCAACAAAGACTGCTTGCACTGATCTGTGACAGCAGGGATGCTCGTCAAACCAGCCACCCACTGCACCCATGGTGTCACCGCTAATCGTGCTGCATGAGCAAAATAACTTTTAAGCTAACTTCCATTCGCGTTGCTGTTGCAAGTGCAATAAAGTCCCTTCAATTCATTTCAATTCAGCTTATATAGCACCAGTTTACAACAGCAGTCACCTCAAGGCTTTTATTATATCGTAAAGGTAAAGACGCTACAATATTAGATAGAAACAACAGCAGTCACATGACCCCCTATGAGCAAGCAGGAAGAAACCTCCGGCAGAACTAGGCTCAGGAAGGGGCAGCCATCTGCCACGACCGGTTGGGGGTTGATGGGAGGGAGAAGCAAGCACAGAGAAGAACAGGACAAAAGACACGCTATGCAACACAGAGCCACAGTTTAATAATTAATAATTGCAATAGTGGTGTATAATACAACAGAGAGTGAAAAAGAAATGTTCACTGCATCATGGGAAAACCCCAGCAACCTAGGCCTACTGCAGTATGACTATTACAGTAAAGTAATATCACTACCTTAACTACTCCACTCCCCATTTTCAGCCATGGAGGAAATATGAAACGTCAATAACGCCACTGATGCCAATATTTTCAGAACACAACTTTTGTAAAACTGTAAAATGACTAAAACTGTAAATGTTTGAATTTAAAAACAAAAACAAAAAAAGCATAAGTGTGAATAAATCAGATGATACTATGAAATATTACATTTCGAACCAAACATCTGGATCAGGTCAAAGTTCAAAGGTGAGGTACCACATGAGGCATTCCAGCTCTACAAACAAGAGAGCTTTTGTCTGCTCAGGTCTGTGTGTGCACAGCACAAAGAGACTCGGGGTGGGTCTGATAGAGAGACGCAGACAGAGAGGGCAACGCTTTAGACAGAATTATATCAGATTCTCATCAAATCTGCACGACAGCTTCGAACTATAGCACAGCACCATGCGCGGAGACATGTATCTGAATACTAGCCTATGTGCACCCGATGCATACACACATTTGTGCTCCTCCATTGTCCCAGTTCCCTGATGCACAAGCTGAACACACTGATCATTGTCTGCTGACTGACCAGCCTGTTACCAAAAGTTGCATGTCTATGAGCTTGCAATAACAGTGACGACCACACTGTTGGAACTGCACGGTCCTGTGCGCCTCTAAAATGACTCAGAAGTAATCACGGGCCAATTAGATGACTGTATTAAAATAAAATAAGACTGGAGACGAGCAAATGGCTTGAACAGAGTCACTGAGGAGGTTCTGAATTGGAGCCAGACATCTTTTCAGTAACCACAGCTGGTGCTGTGGTGGAGCTCCTATAAAAGAGGGAGAAGAGAACTACAAACTAAAGCTAGAGACATGACCACTTCACAGAAGTGGACTAACAAAATGAATTTAAACGGCAACAACAGCGGGGCGGCGGTTACATGGTTGGTCCCAGCTACAACTTCTAAGAAGCATTTGGACTTTTTGGATTTTCTTTGAATGAAAAGGTCGTTTTCTTTTCATTTTTGATTAAAGTTGCAGTTCTGTGAGCTATTTTTTTTAAATTACTGATAAAATATTAGTCAGAAAATCCTGAAAAGCGGCGATAACCATTTCCAAGAACCCAAGCTGGTAGCTAAAAGTTTCTCCTTTTTATCCAACCAGCTGTGCAGACCAAAACATATTCAATTTTCATGATTAATGGTGCAGATGTGGAGCACCACGAGAGGCCAAGAAGAGGCCATAAAATTGGGTTCACTTGTACAAAAGAGCAGCACGCTGGCTGTCGCTGCATTCTTTGAGCCCTGCTCTCATATGGGCTGATATTTTTTGTTTCATTTTAGTTTTTCGATTTAATGTGAAACTCTGTGAGTCACTTCTTGGCAACTGGGCATTAAAAAGTGTAAGCTAGGGAATCGGAGACGGCTGCAAGATTTAAAGCACTCAGCTACATTCAGTTAGTAATCTGACCCTTTGTGTGCAACACCATCACACGGATGGAGATGTTAAGTGTATATCATCTGATCGTTGACCCTTGTTTGGCTTGCGAACATCCACTAAAACAGGTGGATCCATGACAGACTTTAAAGTAGTGCTGTAATTACAGCCACCTTGAAAGGCTATGGCACACACCCTGCTGATAGAGATAACTCTACTGTATGTAATATTGTAGCATTAATTAATAGCAAGACTTTGTTGAACAGCCTAATAGACATGTGGATGATTACAGGAAGAAATGACTGAAGTTAGTTGAGAAAGCTCGCTAGGAGAGAAAGAGTCTAAAGAGACTTTTAATGATGTCTTTTCGGGTTCTTCAGCTTTGTTGTTAAGCAGCAGGGACTAAACCTTGAGAAAAACATTAAAACTGTGTCTATGAAGCACTTCGAGAGTATCCTAGACTTTATGCTGACATGTTAGTTTAATTTTTAAACTTTACC
This sequence comes from Oreochromis aureus, assembly GCF_013358895.1. Lineage (NCBI taxonomy): Eukaryota > Metazoa > Chordata > Actinopteri > Cichliformes > Cichlidae > Oreochromis > Oreochromis aureus. The sequence continues at coordinate 21,958,465 of NC_052944.1, read as the reverse complement.
CACCCTGCCATCACAGCTCCTGCCGAGTCACCTTTGTCTTGCCTTTTATTGATGCTCACCTCTTCTCACCTTTCCATCTGTTTTGGTATCTCATCAGTGTGCCGCACTCTTAATTTTCTCTGCGCCTTCTTCCTGTTCTCTCTCCTGCCCTAATTGTGAATACAATGCAATCAGCATGCACCAATCAAACTCTATCCAAATCTCCCATTTCTGATGTCATCATTGGGTTTTTAACAAGTATTTACTTTATACATTGATTCAAACAAGTATTTAAAGACCTCAACAAATATCAGATTGTGAAAAAGCACAATATTAAAGCACTTTTCATGCCATTTATGGATATTCACACTATTGGATGCCAGCTACAGGCCAATATTTACAGCAGGCGACCACATGCAATAATCAGACTTCTGTTGCTATTTATTCCTGTGGATTCTGTGCCCTTTCAATCTAATGACGTTTACTCCACATCGCTTCCTCTTTGCACTTTGTCTATGTTTGATGATTCATTGTATTCGACAGTCCACAGGATTTCGTTAAAACACAATGAGTAAGGAGCATAATGTTGTATATTAACCTTTAAATATCCTCTCTCTCAATGGGGGAAATTCCACAGATAGCACTCAAATTGATACGTTTATTGGAGTAAATAAAAATGTCAACAATATTATGGATACAATAGGAAAAGGCACCATATATAATGTTTCCTCACTAGGTTTCGGTCCTGAGGTACTGACATGCATGGACTTAATTGCCTGAGACCATAAACATGGTTACCTACTCTTTTTCTTTGGACATTGGCTGCATTTTCACTCATTTTCAATCCATCATCCTTCATTTTCAGAGGAACACTTGTTTATTAAACCACTTAACACTGACCTGTAAATCATTCGAGCATTAAAAGGTCACCTTAACTCAACAGATGACTCAGTGTTGTGTCTACACATAAGAGACAACTTAGCAAAGAACCAATTTTAGATGTATTGGTACATATATATGCATTTCTACTAAAGACAATGCCAAAGATAACAGTTCTACAGAGAACCTGGATAGGAAAACACACAGTTAAACACTATTAGTCATGGACTAGCCTCCCCAGAGCCCGGACCGCAACATTACTGAAGCAGTGTGGGATCATCTTGACAGAGAGCAGAACCAAAAGCAGCAAACATCTAAAGAAGAGCTTTGAATGTCCTTCAAAAGACCTGGAGAACTATTCCTGAAGACTACTTAAAGAAATTACAAAAAAGCTGCCTCAGAGAGTTCAGACTGTGCTGAAGAATAAAGGTGGTGAAACCAAATATTGACTTTCAACCTTTTTAGAATTGTATAAAGTCTGTTTTTGCCTTATATACTGTACTTCCATGTATGTTTGTACAAGTTTTAACAAATGTGGAACCTATTTCCCATTTTCCCCACAAAATAAAGAAAGACAGGGTCTCACAACTTTTGCACAGTACTGCTACTGTTCAGGAAATTAAAGAGAGATAGAACTTTATTTATCCCTCGGGTAGGTTACTGGAAATAGGTTTTCAGCTCATAACTGAATGCAATGCAGTTCTGTTCACTGTGTTCTCATTTCCACATACTCAGGAAAACGCATGACTGTCCACACAGGAAGTGACGAGCTGCGATGTGGCAACCAGACAGCGACAGATGATAATCAAATTTGGCAACTTGTATTGATGAACTTCAACAATGTAAAGCAGCCAGGTAGAGTCAAGCTTTAAGGTGAGCAACTGACGTGGCTAACAATTTGAGCTGCTTAGTCTGAACTTTTAAAAAGTTCAACCAGTTTTGATTTTATATACTGTTTTGTTTGTTTGTTTGTTTGTTTGTTTGTTTGTTTGTTTGCTTGCTTGTTTTAATCAAATTTAAATCATGCTTTTTATTTGTTTTTGTTTTTAATGTCTCTGTAAAGCACTTTGAATCACCTTGTTGTTGAATTGTGCTATATAAATAAACTTGCCTTGCCAGTTCACAATCTTCAATACAAAAAAATGCATTTTTTGTTCCTCACCTAACTCCTTGAAACCAAAGTGTTTAAAAAAAGCTTCTAGCTGACCAAAAGTCACTCTTTCCATCATTTTGGCTCAAGATTACCCAGCTTTACTACCCTCTGGTGTGAAGCACGCTCTTCGTTGACATGTTAAGAGACAATAAATACACTGGAGGGTTGCCTCATTGTCCCTGAGCCACTCTTTCACAATTTAAGCCCGATGAATCTCGGCAATTACATCTTGGAATAATATGGCTGATGGAAAAACCTGATCATTCAGTATACTGAGGCAGTCAGCTGACCACATTTTTCAAGCACATAACAACATAACATTATCCAAACTTAGACCTCCAAACCAGTGGAAGGGCTTTAAGTATTTGCTTAGTTAAATCCAGGTGGTGACATTTTTGTGTGTGTGTGTGTGTGTGTGTGTGTGTGTTGCCACGCCATCTTTAACACAGTAGCCAAGATGGACATTGCTGTTCAACCTAATCTTCTCTGATGTATGTGGCTAGAGACCAGCTACGTATGTAGTACAACTTATAGGTCACTTTTAATTTAAAAGATCACTAGGAGGTCGTTTAAACTCTGTGGCTGACAGCGAGAAGAGCCACCTCAACAGGACAACACTCAACTCTCAGGTGTACTCAGCACTGTACACCTGCACATAGAGGGTAAAGGTCACACTTTCGAGTTTGCCAGTGTTCACATTTTAGCCAGAGAAGACCAATGGTGTGAAAGAGGAGTAAAGAAGGCAATCTATGTCCTCCTACAGTGCAGCGTTGAGGCTCCTTCCCAGGCCCTTCAACCCTCATTAACACTTTACTTCAGGTGACCTCAATAGGTCACGTGATAGGGTGGAACAAGGTGTCACAATGGTTTCACTCCAAACCTCTGGTGGCAATTACCCACGCTTTTTTTGCACACCCTGGCTCATGTGATGATGCAAATGATTAATAAAATCTATCAAGTTCAATTAAAGAAGAAAAAAGAAATAAAGAAACCTCTTGGGTGAGAGGTGAAACATCAAAAACCTAAAAAAGTCCAGTCTCATTTTTTCCTTCTAGCTTTTGAGACAAACTTTTCTTTTCTTTGAATCACTTTGGGGGAGTTTGCTCGACTAAACTGGGAACCACTCTCTGACTCACACACACCAGTCACTGCCTGAGTGTCCAGCTGAAACTGGAGTGAGTTTACATGCTGCCTGGTAATTAAGACAGGATTAAGACACGGCGACAGCTTAAATTACCCCAAGGCATACACTTGTACTGCACACTCACACACACGCATAAACAAACACATGCGATACGAGTGTTTTCCTGTCTCCAAACTAAGGGACTGGATGAGTGGGTCTAATTGAATAAGCTTTGGCCTTCTTCAAGCCACAGACCTCTCATGGAAAAATGGAAATAGGCCCCGCTTTTTAAAGGTTATGAAGACATCGGCTGGAACTAAATGAGCGAGACTGACACTACAGTACTCTCTGACGTTCAACAGGCAGCGCAATAATTACTGCTTGTAAGTTATTTATCTCCATCAGTCCTCATAAAAAACTAGAATAGTATCAGAGTAAGCATAATGAAATGCACAGATCAGATTATGAAGACTGAAGTGACAAAAACAAAAACCCAAGCTCATTATCTGTCTAAGGAAATGGCTCAGAAGCCGTTGCAGTCAAACAGTCAATATTTTAAAGATTATACATAAAAGTTGATGTAAGACAGATCAGCTGTTTTCCTCGTACTCACATCTAGTCTCTGACACTGTAAATAACAGAGCTTCATGGCTGCATACAGTGTTGGAGGACAGTGAACTGCACATCTGATTTGTATCAGGGTTTTGTGCCGTTTCGTGTTTTCATCTAACGTCAGAAACTATAAATAATGTGGAACAAAAAAACAAAAACAAAAACAACTTCTCCTGTCTACTGTAACTGAACCCTCCTTGTGGCTGTGAGGGTAAGCCCGAACAAAGCTTCAATCAGGCGGTCAACGCCACACTTATGCAAGGCAACTTCAGAGGGGTGAAGTCGGCAAGCATGTAACAACAGAGATACATTTTAAAAGCACTGATTCTTGGTATACGCTAACAACTTCAGATAAAGTTCAGAGAAGCAGCTGCACATTGATCTAGGGGCAACCTACTAACTGAGCACTCCTGCTTGCTGCAAAGCTCCCACCTGGACTTTCTGGAAGGTGGGTAACCATCTCAGTCATGGGCACAAACCCAAACACTGATGTTCACTGCACTTTCCCACGGGTAGAAGGGTATTGATCAATCTAATTTTTTAAATTTTGTTTAGCAAACTATTACCAATTTTTCTAAACAGCTTTGGTTAACCAAATGAGATGTCTTCCTATGTTGCCCAATATTACGGGTAGAGATGGGAACTGAGAACCAGTTCTTATAGAGAGCCAATTCCCAGCAGCTCAATTCACTGGAATTGTAAGTTTGCCTGCCTACTGATTCCAGGAAAATTGGGGCACAGTCTGCAGCGTGGATATGAACGTTTATATTTTATTGCACAAAAGGACGACAGAGTAATGTTATAGTGCAAACATCCAAGACAGAAACAGCTGCATTATGTTGTTAATACAACGTCAGCTCTTTGCAAGCACCTTGCACAGACAGCATGCTAACGCTAAGCTAGCCAAAAACCCAGGGTGAAAGCCGAGTAAATGCTGACCGCTGCCCAATAATAATTGCTTCAGATTATTTAGATGTGATGGCGTCACACTGATGGTCCGGCAGTTCAGTGTTGATCTCAGCCCTCAAACATCCACACATTTAGGCACAGACATTCTGACATAAAATTAAACTTGATGCACTTTTGGAGAAGCAGCTGACATTTATGGTTAATATTTCTTAATCTGCTGATTATTACAGTAAACCACAAAGCTCATGCTTTTCTGTCCTAAACCAGAAGAAGAAAGAAATAAACATTTTCTCACGGGAAGCAGTAAGGCGCTATCTGACATTGTGAAACCGTTATTAACATAGCTCGAAGAGTCCTTATCTGATGAGCAAATATTCAACTACACACTCAGTTTATCAGTACTCAGTTTAACCTTACAGGTTACTCAGTCAGCTTTGAGCAATATTAGTTTTGTGATGGAAAATCTGCAGCAGGACACACAGTGAGTACACTTCCAGAGACAGCGCCGTAATGATGCTGGAATACGACAAACCTGCAAAAACATATGTAAATCGCTCAAACCCAAAGTTTAACTGTCTTTCTGTGACAAGGGGACAGCATGTAAGTCATTATAGCTTAATAAAGCTTAACAAAGGTGTGTCTGATTATTCAAAAACAATAGTTTTCCCATAGCCTCTGACGAGACTCTACTAGCTTTTCCTTTTCCTCTGCCCTGCATAGCAGCGCATCTGTAGTAGGTGCGCAATATCCTCCTGAAACTTTATACGCCGGCTTAACAAGTTCGTTTTCCAGGAGAGCTGACATCAATGTCACGACATGGAAAACGACAGAAGTCTTTTTGCAATATATGTACCATATACCACGAACTGCAGCGGTGAAACACGGTTTCATCCCCAAACAAGTGACAGAAAGCTCAGAAACCAACCGTTAGAAGCGGTCGTGTTGCTCATTGCTGGGCTGATATCCAGCAGGCTGGTGTCGGTGTCGATGTTCTAGGCAGCCGCTGACGGTCAGCACTACGAAGCGATTACACTGATTAAAGTAAGGCGAAGACTTTCAGCGAATATCAACGTGTTTCCTGATTCTCAGAGAGCGGATACGCCCCGACAGAGCGAGTCAAGCTGGAGCGAGAGCGCTCACTCACCGACACTTCCGCGTTCGTTGCCGCCCTTTTCCCCCTAAAACTGGTGCCGTGCTGGACTGCACATTTTTCAAATGCCGATACCAATAACTACTGATATTTTTAACCTTTATAGCTTATGTAGGAGAGAGCAGTGTGTCATGATTTATGAGATGAATCATCATCAATTTGCAAGCTTTAAACACATTTACTGACCACAAAAACACTGTGGTTTTTCCCACAATTATTAGTTAACACAACAAAACACACCTTTCAGCTTTTCGTGTATTTTGAAACTGGGTTTTGTTGTTGTTGTTGTTTTGTTTGTTTGTTTTAAAACCTGAAATGTAAATGTGCCTGTCTCTGAAGCACTTTGGGTTAACTTCTATTGTTCAAATGTGCTATTGGCTATAAGTAAAAAAAAGATGGGAAACAAAAATAACACAAAAATGTTCAAAAAATGTTCATAGCGCATGTTTGAGGTAAAAATTTTTCATTTGACAAAATGTATTTGTGACAGAGGTGTGGTCCCTGGCTCAGCTACAGAGGAGAGGTGGCTGTGAATTTAAGAGGCGGTGCCAGGTAGGTGAGTGAACAGGTGGTGGTGATGGCACTGAGAAGCTGTCTACTGCTTTTAGTGAGGATGGGAGGGTTTTCCTTCAGAAGGTTTGCACAACGCAGGGAGAAAGATAAAGTCAGAAGTGTGTGCCAACCCAAAAAGGATTGCAATAAAACAAAACACTCAGTACACTGTGTGTATGTGGGGGGGGGGGATCCTTCTTTATTGATTCAGTAACGTCATTATGCAAACATGAGTGCTTTAATTTTATAACAAAAACCTATGTTTTTGGTAGGACACACAGCGGGGAATGAGGGAGGATGCGACGATGAGCAGAGGAAGAGACCGATACTAAATACAAGAGGGGAACAGGGCAAAGAGGAAACGCCTAGGAAACACAGACGAGACGGGGAAAGAAAAAACATGAAAACATAACTGAGTGGCAGCGTAACAAAACTAAGAACTACACATCAGAAATACTAAATATATAGGGGAGCTTGAAATACTAAAACTAAATAATAGAAACACTAAATCAAAGAATATAGATAAATCAAAACCATAACCACAGGGACCCAGGTATCCTAACATGCAGAAAACGTGATATGTAATTTCATGTTTAATGAAATTCTCAGTCCAATCTGTTTTTAAACAATCAAACTTTTTCATACATTCATTGGATAGAATATTCCATAACAGAATTGTAATAACATACCTTTCAGGCAGCGGTGTCACAATTTCTAAATCGCTATTTTCTGGGACTGGAATGGTGAGGTCCTCATCATCTGAAGATGACTCTTCCACACAAAGCTGTGTCCCACTATCAAGGCAGGGACAACAAAAATTCAAGGTGACATACAAAGGTAAAATTTTGAAATAAAACACTCACACTCAGTTTATTTGTATTTTCTTTGCAGCACTATAAAGGCTTCAGAGTCTGGACTCAGATCTGCAGCAACACATGTTTTTTTCTTCTTTTATTTTTACGTACACCACTTCTTTGAGGTAACACCAGCCAAGAAAAAGACTGGGCCAAAGGAATAAATAAAAGATTTCATCATTTGCTGAAAGAGACTGTCTCTGAGGTTATTTATTAATAATATTACTATTTTTAAGACTGTGTACACCCACAGACCACTATATTAGGTATACCTGTCTATTGTTCATTATGTCTCAACAGCCAGTCAACCTAATGTATTTAGGTATGTAAACATGGTCAAGACGAAGTTCAAACTACACTGAGGCTAAGGAAGGGAATTGATAGGAATTTAGCAATTCCATTAATATAACTTATCAATTTGATTCCTTATTGATTTCCTTATCGATTCTCATTGGCTCCACTTTGAGAGTCACTACTCTCTCTAATCAGCAAATCAAAGACATTACATTCATGCAAATTAATTACATGATGAGTGGTGAAATGTTTGAGGATGTTGGAGGTATTTTCCCTGTTTTTGTGATCAAAAAAGTATATATATATACATATATATACATACAGGGTGGGCCATTTATATGGATACACCGTAATAAAATGGGAATGGTTGGTGATATTAAAGTCCTGTTTGTGGCACATTAGTATATGTGAGGGGGCAAACTCCTCAAGATGGATGGTGGCCATTTAGAAGTCGGCCATCTTGGATACAACTTTGGTTTTTTCAATAGGAAGAGGGCCATGTGACACATCACACTTATTGGTAATGTCACAATTCAATGGGCTCCATGCTGAATTTAAAGGATAAAAACAAAGTATCAGTCCTATCGTGCTAGCATCAAACCGATACCAATACCAGTGTTTGTATCGATACTAATCATATATTACTATTGATATTTGGATCACCTACTATTAACTAAAAACGCTGAAAATCACAGCTCTCCCAGAGCCATGGAGGTGAAAAATCCAAAGCTCCAGATCCTGCGATGTCTGTGATCCGACTTGTTGGGGGTTCACCTTTAGAGAGGCATTTTCAAACACTATGTTTTTTTCTCAGATTATATTAGCGCCACAATGAAATCATCACAATACAGCTTTGTTGCTTTTATTTTTTTGGAGAGTGACTACTTTTAAAGTTGCTATGTTTTGCTTACTCCTGCGGTTACTAGATAAATGGGGGATATTTTTATAACGTATTTTTTATGATGGTAATTTTAGGTTTAACATGATTTATTTTTTGAAGTTAGCTGTGAGTGCTAGTTAGCTAAACCAGCTGAAGGCTGTAATAAAAGTCCTGATCTGATAATTTATGTTTTACGTCCACCTTTAGATTTCAGTGGAGGAAGAGCCCAAGTTGTAGATTTAGTTTTACTGTTGAGTACAAACGCTAACGTTATCCTCTGAAAACAGTTGGAAAAGTAAAGCCTGCTAGTTTAACCTTACCGTTTAACTACTCAGCACATTTATCATTGCCTACATATTGAAACACATAGGAAGGATTAGTTAGCATTTGCAGACATACATTAGCAATGTATGTCTGCAATTCATAGGCCATGGGTCGTTCTAAGAACTCATGTGCTTTGAATGTGTTCCTCTGTGTTGCAGGTCAGGAGCCTGTTTTGAGTTCAAAAACTCAAATTTGCCTTATTGTATAAGATTGGGACACAGTGGTCCAGAATGTGAATTGGATATTGGTGACAATGAGTCAGTGCACTCAGTTCATCATGTGTTGTTCCCCACATGACAGTAACAGCTAGTGACGGGTAGATGACGCCGCCTGGAGTGTGTGGCACATTCCCCATGCTGTGTCGACACTGTGTTGGTGTCGCTCAAGAGCGACATCTGCAGGATTTAAAAAATCATTGCAGGCAACCTGGATAAAGAGCATGGGGAGAGACTGAATAAGTTATTCATTCTGATGTTTGGACACCAAATGAGTGATGAGTGCTTCACATTACCAGCTGGTGACGAAGTGCTATATTGTGTCTATATTCCAATGATTCTTAACATAAATTAACATAAATTATATGATTGACTAATATAGTATCAAATGCAGAAGTTACAAAAATCGTTTTGCAAGAAAGTAAAAGTGAAAACGTGAAATTTAAGTGCTTGTGACAGTGGGGGAGTGCTTGTGTACATGTATGTGAGGGCAGTGTTTATATATGTGTATTAAGGATGAGAGGTTTGAATGAGTTAAAATTAAGTTTATTCGTGTGAAATACTAAAATGAATAATCAATTAATAATAAACTAAGTAATAACGAAAATAATAATAAATAATTTAAATGAAGATTCCTTCAGGAAGGAATTGGAACATAATTAAGTCCAAAGACAACTGAGCAAAAATGGAAACAGGAAAGGGAAAACCCTGACCTTATTTGGCATTATGGGATCAAAATGATCACAGATTGGGGAAAATGTCCTTTTTCTTGGTGGTTCTATTGTACAGTGCCAAAAATGTAAACACACAAACAGCACCAAAGACAGTCTCCCCCTTCCCCTCAGCACAAATTCAAATGGGTTGAAAGTTCCCCTTTCCAATATACATAATTTGGTACCTCACTACTGTACAACATCAGTCAATGATCTTCTTAAACATTTTGATACACACAGACACTTCAGTATTGTTTAACCAATCACTAAAAAAGCCCAACCCCAATCCAATGAGCATAAACTATCCTTCCAATGTTCAAATAGAACTGCAAATGACTGTACACAAGGTGGCGCACTTTACCCATAATGAATGAACACTGAAAAAGGTACTTTAACTAAAAAGCAGAATAAACAGAACCAATGCAGTTATTACTTCATTTACAGATTCTTTTATTAAAAAAAAATACAATCAGCATTTCTTAACAAGAAATAAAACACAATCCATATTTGCTCTGTGTGATAACACAGTGTTTTGTCAATTGCACATTTCTGACACATATTTACATGCAAATTTAAAGCACTGAATCCAAAAAAGTTATAGTTTAAGGCCCATTATGATCAGCTGGAAAAAGCAGCTGGTTGCAGCACTTGGGAAACTGACTCTTTAACTGTATTTTGTATTAAACTGCCCATCACGTTTAATTAATTAGTAATGAACTGTAGTGCCTCCCAAGGGGCAGGGTCTGGGTATACAGTAGGTTTGTGAAAGCAGCAGAAAAGTCACTTTTATTAACCTGACTTCCATTTCTGGTACATTATGGTGTAAGATGAAATCTGAAGATGTTAGATTATACATACACGTGCACAATTTGAAACAGAAGTATTAGACCACCAACACGTTACACCTCCAGGAGCTTTTTATGACATCCTGTCCATTTCCAGCTGTAAGGGAGGCGAGATACTTCCCTATAGACTAGCTGGGATATGTTTCTGCTTATGTTCAAAACTTTCTGCACATTCAGAACATGTGAGTCAAATCTGTGGTTTGAAATAAGTATCTTTGGGAACATTTACATTTGTTTTGAATAAATAATTCTAGTAAATCAAGTAAATTTCAAATAGATCACTTTTCTGATTAGAGAGAAGGTTTTAGGTTTGGTGGGCTCCGTCAGATTTTTAATTGGCCTCCGCATTATTCACTTTGGCAATGGCTTTCTTAAATCCACAGATTTCTATAAGAGCGTACGTAGGCTACCACGACAGGCAAGTACTTCCGCCGTTCGGTTTAATACTTCCGGTTACTCAAAGCGAGAGCCCGCGTTCACTTGTTGCTAACAACAAAATCGGTTACTTTGCGCTGTAATTAGCGGCTTTACCTATTCGAGGATGAGATCGGGTTCAAACACCCTCCGAAGAGAATCGAGAACACATCCGGGAATTTTTCAGGTTCTCGGAACAGTACTTGGTCTCCGACTGATGACGTATCACGAGTACACGTGAACGCAAGTACGCCAAGTACGTATGAGACAGCCCCTATGTTTGTTCCTTTCATTTTATAGGGCTTTGGAGCGTGACGTCGCGGGAGGGGGTGTGAACAGGAGTTTTGGTTGAGGCGCCATTTATGTAGGTCAAACAAAGTGCTAACAATTGAGAGAAGCGAAAGCACACGAATAACATCAGCTATGGTTCGCAATTGCTGTGTGATCGGCTGTAATGTTAGATCGCACGACCGGCAAGGGAATAAGCTTGGAAATGGGCTCTCTTTTCATTCTTTCCCCACCTGGAGGCAACATGAGGGAGATAAGGTATCGGATGTTACCAAAAGAAGGCGTCTAGCCTGGATAGGAGCTGTGCGACGAGCTGATATCCAGTTCTCTAGCATCCCCAGATATCTGTTGGTGTGTTCCAGACATTTTCATTCGGGTAAGTTCTAAATAAGTGCTCTTTATAGCCTAATAGTTTTATTTTCGATGCGCTCTGAGGTCATAGCAAATTAGAACAAACATCCTAATGAGTGATTTTGCAGAACTACGTTCTATTTATAGAGTTGCTAATTATTTGGCATTATTGCAGGCAAACCAGCCTATGAAATGGATGAAACAAATCCTGACTGGGTTCCAACGCTACACATGGGGCACTCTGAAATCCCTGCTTCAAGCTTGGACCGGCACCGACGGCGAATGCAACGAAAGCAACAAAGAGCAGCGGTCGAGGGAAAACGTTACCTCCCCACTACCAAGATAGAAAAAATGCTCTCACTGTCCGGTAATCAGCACATAGCATTTTGAGGCTTCATGCACTTTTCATTGGACTTCTGGTGAACATTTGCCTTATATGTATGCACTCATTGTATCTCACAGGCTTTCGTAATGAAGCAGCAGAGCCTGAAGGTGAGGCCTGCGCAGAAGTTGCAGATGAAGAGCTGCCAGAGATGGACACGACAAAAGACCAACACCATAATCACCACGTGATGGAGGCTGAGGTAGTAGCAGCAAATCAGCTGGGCTATGACCAGCCCCCACCAAAGAAAAGAAGAAAGCTCACTCAGACCACTGTGAGTCAGACAGCTTCCAGCAACACAAACAAAGACACAGAATCTTTACCTGGTGAGTGAAATTGTAAATGTGGTGTGTCCACGTTTCACATTTTAATCATGCAATTCTTTATTTTTACTAAATAATAGCCTATGGTGAATGGCGTTAGTGCCGGCACTAGCTGGTTGCAGTAACAAGTGTGTTATGTATTTAGGCTGGATGTTAGCACATTATTAGCAGCTAACTCTCGATTTTAAAGAAAGTTTAGGCCCATGGTTAGTAATTAACACCAGCCGCATGCTGCCAAAACTATGTCTTTATTTAATTGTCCTACAGAGATTAGCCCCAATGGCTGTAAAAGTTTGTGATTTTTTTTTTTTTACTATTTTAGAATGAAAACTAAAATCTAATCACAATCATTTAATAAAATTGTGACAAATTTTCAGGGGACTTATAAATGTCAACATAAAATGTTTCTGATTTTGCATGTGTGTGTGAGAGAGTGTAGAATGAGAAATTTCCCTCAAAAATGTAATACTTGACAGTTTCTCTTATGCTTACAGTTTGAGTGCACATCTGATCATATTTTTGTGTTATTCAGACTGCGCAGTGGCACCTTCAGTCATCTTAGACCAGGCCAGCATCTCCGAACAACCCCCTGAGCCACATCTGCACTCAGTCCACACACAGTGGGAGGATCCTTCGCAACAAGATCACCAATACTGCAGCAGGTCTCCCAGAAAAGAAGTGCAGGATAAGATGACTCAGTGTGATGAAGTCGCATATTTCATTCTTCAAAATGATGCAGACGCATTGCTGTACACTGGAATACCCTTGGAAACATTTAACACTCTTGTGTCGACACTGGAAGGATATGACAACAATGAATTTACAATGCCTGTGCGAGATCAAGTCCTCATGACTCTTATGAAATTAAAGAGTAACCGTGTAATGGGTGACCTAAGCCGCCAGTTTCATATATCACAGAGCATGGCCAGCAAGATCATCTTACACTGGTTGGACAAACTGGAGGAAGTTTTCCGGCCATTAATTCCATGGCTGCCAAGAGAAACTATTCAAGCAACTATGCCTGCAGCCTTCAGGAAGACCTTTCCAAATACTACATGCATTATAGACTGCAGTGAGACCCTTTTACAGAAACCCAGAAATCTGGGCTCAAGAAGGCAATCGTACAGCCATTACTACTCACACAACACTGTCAAATATTTGGTTGCCGTTGCACCGTCTGGTCTAATCATGTTTGTGTCTGCGGCATATGGCAGTCAATGTAGTGACAAATTTATCACAATGGACTCTGGAATATTAACATACCTTAAACCTGGTGATGAAGTCATGGCAGATGGAGGTTTAACAATAAAAGACTTGCTCTTTGAGAGAGAAGTTGGATTAGTAATACCCTCTTTCACAAAAAACCGTGGACAGCTAACTGAGGAACAGGTAACAGACACGCGTCGGATTGCAAATGTAAGAATCCATGTTGAACGAGCAATCAGACATTTGAAAGTCTACAAAATACTCTCACAAATTGTTCCCATAAGCATGGCTCCAAAAATAGACAAGATTCTGAGGATATGTGCTGCTCTAGTCAACTTACGAGAGGATCTCATCCGTGATACAGAATAACTGTGTATGTTGTAAACAAGCGTAAACTCAGGGATATCAAGGTCGTTACCCAATGTCATTTTATTTTATGGTAGAAATTTGATGTACATATTTGGAGAGAGTAAATAATTCCAGGTCTCCGTTTTTTTATCTTCTGTTCTGCACGATGTAAATATTTTTGTAGAAGAAAGGTTTTGTGATTCAGTACACATATAGTGCAATCAACTGAACAATTATTACTTTTTTTTTTTATTCAACCACAATGTGCTCTTCAAGTGGAAACGAATGTTTTTCTCAAAACTGCAATAATTAGTTGTGCATTTTTGACATTTTGTTATTGTCCTGGAAGATTACTGAAATATAGAACTATTTGCAACAGTTAATGTTGTCAGTTTGTCATTAATTTGCCACCGTATGTTAAAATGTAGTTTAGTTGTGGTGAAATATTAAACAGATTTCATATTGGATGTTTCCTTTGTGTCTGTAAAGGTTCTCAGTCATCCAGGTCATCGTAGTCTAAGGAGCTTGGAAAGAAAAGCGTCTGGACTTCCTTCCTGTCGTGTTCGGGTCAAATCTGACTGATTTACAAATTTAAAAACTCATAAATATTGTGTTTTACATCCGATTGCCTCGAGGCCTTATGACATCCTCCACACTATGCACTTGAACATATACAAGTGATGAGCACCTCTTTCATTGAATTTTGAGTGGTTTAATCAACTTTATTACATCTGTGGTGTTCCAGGTCAAAAGTGACCACCATAGGAAATGAATGGGATTTCTCCCCCCCCCCCCCTTTGGCCTCTGACCCCCTGAATGGGCCACTGAATGACAAAAATGAAAGACCCAGTTTTATGACCTACTGAACAACCCACTGAATGTCCCAGTGAACGACCCATTTACTCAATCACTGAACTGAATTTGGTGGTGAAAAAATGTTTATGTCAATTTAAGAGCTGTTAAAACTGATGGGACAGTGAGCGACCAGTGGAACAGAGGCGGTGGTTTACGACAACAATTGTCTGCAATCTATAATCCAGTTTTGAGATCCCTTCCCAGATGTCTTAACGCCCACTCACATCCTGGGCCATTTGACCTGATAAGTCAAATGATAGGGTGGGACTAGGTTTCACAATGGGTTCACCCGAAACCTTGGCTGATTGTGACCTACACCCGTTTTCACACCTTGGCTCATGTGATTAGGTAGAGGATCATTAGGGGGTCCATTGTCCCTCTCAGGGTTTAACCTGGGACTCCTCACCATTTGACCCTAGAACTGAAGAAGTTTCTCAGATGAGGTGAAACGTCTTGAACCCACTTAAAGGAGTCCAGACGCTTTTCTTTCTTTCCTTTCTAACCCTAACCCAGCATGTTAGTGTTTGACTGTCCCATTTATAGTTATCACATGAGCAAATGTGTATTAAAGCTGGCCTATTATTTTCAAATATCTCTCATTTAACTGAAACCGTCCTGCTGCATACTCCTCTACAAGTTGAGGTAAGAAACATGAGAAGTAAAACCTTCTTAAGGGCTTTACTTGCTCCTTTACAAATGCTTCAGTATATTGCACTGTAAATGAAACATGCTCACTAGGTGTCCAGATCACAAGTGTGGACGCCTTGAGACCTGTAAAAACATTGTAAGCTGCACTTCCATGTAATAGCCTCTGCTGCCAGTTTTCTGCAGCTGCAGCTCTCCATCTACCAGTTTGATATCGCTGCATTTCTGGGCAAGCTACTCAGTGAGCGAAGGATGGGTCGACACAGGACATTTTATTTCTAGCAGCACATCTGAGTCAATGACCCCGTCAGGACTAGCAGAGATCCATGGCTCCTGGATGCTGATAACACTACCCATGTGAAGAATGTTCATTTCCTGTTCTTTCAGCTGATGACAAGCTCTAACTTCATTTTCTTTACCATAGTTTGTTTCATAATTCCCACGAAAGGAAGGGTGCATGTGCTCAGATAAAAATTTGACATTTTTTGTCGTGGCACGTACTGGAACTTTTTTAGCAGAGCTTGCTGTAAGTCTGATTTGAAGAGCAACAGGAACATATACAAGGAGGAGAAAATCTGACTTCATCCTCTTTGTGCTGATGTTTAAGAATGTCCTAACCAGAAGCGGACGTGATACATGAACTCCATCCTGCAACCTCTGCTAACTCTCAGATTCTTCACTGAGGAGCTCCACAGCCAGCTGCAGCTGTGGAGTTTAAACTTGGGTGCTGGTTGATCAGGTACAACGCAGACACCATCGCTCTGTGTTTTGTTTTTTTCCACCAAGTTTGCAGATCAGCGATAGGAAACACAAAGTAACTTCCTCTCTTCTTCACTGCTGCTGTTTGCAGTCAGTTTGGGGACATTAACATTAGAGATGGACCGATCCGATATTGCGTATCGGTATCGGTCCGATACTGACGTAAATTACTGGATCGGATATCGGTGAGAAATTAAAAATGTAATCCGATACATTAAATATAAAAAAAAAAAACACCTCACAAAACTTGCAACACGGCGTAACTCGGCTCATAACCGTAGCACGTCTGAGCAGTATGCTCATGTGATAGAGCGGCTGTGTGTATTTGTAGCCTGGCTACCAAATCAGCATTTCATCTCCGAGGAAGTTATCCCAGAGAGAAGTAAAGCAAGTGTGTAAGTTCATCTCTGAATGTTTGTAAAGCGTTCCCATGTTAAGCTTAACAACCGATATATGGAGCGACTGCCTCTCTCTCTCTCTCCCTCACCTTCCTGCGGCTACTTCAATGTGAAACTGCTTAATGATCAGCTGATCGGCTTTTCTGTCGCGAGTCCGTCTCTCTTCTTTGTTTTTGGCCCACTTTGCACCAGAAAGAGGAAACCAGCGGCGGAACAACAGCAGCACCTTTAAGCTTGATAAGCTGTTGTTAGAATTTATTTAATATTACTTTCTACACCAGGATCCTTTTCTACGCAGCTGACGGCTGGTAACTGTGCAGGGGCGGATCTAGCAAAGTTTAGCCAGGGGGGCCGATAGGGCATGAACAGGGAAAAGGGGGCACAAAGACATACTTTTCTTTCTTATTCTCATTTAAAATGTCTAGCTTTTAATAAATAATTATCTGAATCTTACACCCAAAGTTTTAATCTGATGTAAAATGTATAGAAGTCCATTACTATATATAGTAACTGTTAAGTCTAATATACCCTAGTAAGCTATAGTACTTTTTTCTTTGAGAAGGTACCATCTGTGAATTCTGCAATTCTGTTGAAGAAAGATGTTGAATCTATTTAATTATTCTTGAAAATAATTTAATTCTGTGCATTTTTTTCACCCTGCTTCAAATTAAAGTTGATTACATCGATTAAGCATCATGAGGTGGAGGGTGGGAGGTGGTTCCCTATTTTTTTTTGCTGGGAGTTTGCAACCCTATTAGTTAGGTTGCTTAATATTTCTGCTATACTCTTTAAAATACCAGAATAGGGAGGATGGAGTAGGTTTAAGTTTATTAGATTGATCAGTGTTGCTGAACTATAAAATATTTTGGGTGCAGTGTATTTTTTACATACAGGTATAACAGAATAGCTTTAGTGTTGTTGTTTATTTAAACTTGAGTATGAACTTATACAAAATGCAGCAAGATATTAAAAAAACAGTTTTATTGATTAAAAAACACACTATATCGGATTCATATCGGTATCGGCAGATATCCAAATTTATGATATCGGTATCGGTATCGGACATAAAAAAGTGGTATCGTGCCATCTCTAATTAACATCAGCCACTTCAACAACAACAGTTGGGACAAAAACTGTACCCTGACCACCTTTAGAGATGCCTTTGAGTCACTATATTTCAATAAGAAGAGTGCCTAACCTCAATCCAACTAATTAAGCCATCTGAATTACTTGGTTAAGGTATGTAATGCTGAAAAAAACCTCCAGATGGCACTGTAAATGTAAACAGTTGGTTCTTCTTCCCCTCTCCCAACCAGGAAGTCAGAAAAAAACATCCAACATATTTTGAGTGTTTTTGATTAAATTAAGGTAGGTAGGTATCGTTTTTTGGCATATGATAGTGTTAGGGGACTTACTAAACAGACATATGGGACTTGACAGCACAAAAAAATAAAATTAAATCTTTAATATTTTTTTTAACTGGTTGATTTGTCACTTTATGGTGCTAATGCTAACATTACCCAAATTCTAATAAAATTGATTATTTGCCATTAAATCAACCCACTGGGCCCATTTTTGTTTATCATTTGCTGTTAATAATTTACATTAATTTACATTAAGTTAGCACAGCAAGAATAAGCTCAAAGAATTTTGCCAGTAAGTAATTTTTGTAACTTTCTGAGTTAATATTAGTAATTACTGTAAAAATCAAGAGTAAACGTGGAAATCATAATTATCCCAACTAATTACCTTTTAACTAAGTGACACTAGCTGGTAAATTAATAATACTAAGTTGTCAAAATGATATTTTCATGTTTTATAAATACTAGATGGATGCTTCACAATGATATGGCTTAAGACCACACGTTCCTGTGGCTGATTAGTAAGTGGTGTCTCCTGAAACCATCCACTTTCAAGCACAGTGTGTTTGAGGTCATGATCTCATTTAAAGCCAGTTAGGCTGGCACTCTCTGCCACTATATTGTCAAAAACGGATAAGTGGGGCTTTAAATTTTTCTGCTGAGCAAGTTCAACTGGCATCATCCATGACTTGCTGCTGTATCAAGGGGGATCCACATTTTTCAATATTGCCCTCAGTGAAGAGGAACAGAAGCTACCTCAAGGAACCGAAGTGATCAAAACGCATATGCAAAACCATAAAAGAACTGCAGCTCTTGACAAGTTTCTGCTTGGTCCAGAAATTGCACACTTCCTTGGGTGTTAGGTGCCTTGGTACTGTACGACTGTAGGTTTGGAGTGACGATGCCTCTTTAGCCCTGCAGGGCTGCTTTGACTGTACAGACTGGTCGGTGTTTATAGAATCATGCAGAGACATTAATGAACTCACTGACGTTGTCTGCAGCTATATCTCCTTTTGCAGAGACATGATTATCCCTTCAAAGGTTGTGCATTTTTCCCTAACAACAAACCATGGTCTTCAAAAGCTCTTATGAGGCTGATTCATGAAAGGAAAAAGCTTTTACTGAAGGAATATCTTGAAAGTTAGAGAAATTAGGAAGGAGATCAGATCAGAAATTAAAAAGCCAAAATAAAATACAAGGATAAGGTAGAGGCGGAGATGGGTAGCAATAACCTAAGGGTGGCCTGGGCAGGCATGAAACACATGACTGGTCACTGTTACAGTGACTGTAATAAGATCATTCTGCCTGGTTTTAGTTCAGACTCTCAGTTAGCCAATGAGCTGAATAGATTTTATTTGAGATTTAATGCTAATCATAATCCAAGGAATACACTTGATTTCTTAATAGAGAGCACCAGGGGCCCCCAGCTTTGTTCTTTGATGAAAGAAGGGTGGAAATCTTTTAAAATGAGTAAGATTAATAAAAGTCCAGGTCCTGATAATATATGTGGCCAGGTGCTTAGAACATGCGCTGAGCAATTATGCAGTATTTTTATTATATCTTTCTTTTATCTCTTCAGCAACAGAAGGTTCCAGAGGTATGGAAAAATCAATTATTTCTCCAGTTGCTAAGACCACAAAACCTACATCATTAAATGATTTTAGGCCTGTCGCTTTAACATCCTTAGTGATGAAATCCTTTGAAAAACTTGTCAGGAAGGAGATCCTGCAGCAAGTAGAGAAGCTTATAGATCCACTACAATTTGCATACAGGCCTTGTAGAGGTGTGGATGATGCAGTGGTCACTCTGTTGAACTACCTTTATCACCATCTTGATGGCGCCAAAGCTCATGCTCGGCTCTTATTTATTGATTTTTCTTCAGCTTTTAATACTATCCAGCCACATCTTTTAGTTGATAAGCTTCTTAACCAGTTTAAACTTGATTTTAATCTCGTTGGTTGGATTTAGACTTTTTAACTGACAGATCTCAGTGTGTGAGAGTAAACGGCTGTTTTTCCAAACAGCTGAACTCTTCTACTGGCTCACCACAAGGTTGTTGTCTCTCTCCTCTACTGTATATTTTGTACACTAATGACTGTCGCAGTACACAGGCCAACAGGCATTTCATTAAATATGCAGATGACACAGTCATTGTAAGCCTCCTTCATGGTGAAGAGGATTCCCATGGGCCTGTTGTGGATGAGTTTGTTTCGTGGTGTGATCAGTCATTCTTAATGATTAACACCTTAAAACCAAGGACATGGTTATTGACTTCAGGAAGACATCGCCCCATCCTGCGCTAACAGTGGTAAATGGTGCAGCCATTGAACTGGTGGACAGTTATAAGTATTTGGGGGTTGTTCTTGATAAGGCTCTGTCCTTTGATTCACATCTTGCTGCTACAGTGAAAAAGGTCCAACAAAGATTGTACTTTTAAGGAGGTTGAGAGGTTTTAATGTTTCATCTGAAATGATGACTCTTTTTATAAAAGTTTTATTGAATCTGTTTTAACTTTCTGTATCATTGCCTGAATGCGGTAATATGTCCCTGAATAATAAGACCAGACTTAACAACCTGGTTAAAGTGGCTGGCAAGATTTCAGGGAGGCCTCAGGTCCAGCTTGTGGACTTTTATAACAGGCAGGTGCTGAGGAAGGCAAACTCTGTCCTGTTGTGTTCAGATCATCCTCTCTTTAATGATTTTCAACTGCTTCCATCAGGTCGTCGTTATAAAGTGCCTGCAGTGAAGACAAAGAGACACAGACTGTCTTTTGTACCTAGTGCTATTATCACAGTTAATAACACTAAACCATGAGTGTTGTTGCCATTGCACATTGCACTTATTTTGATGAAAAATCTAGGTTGTTTTATCAGGCTTATATTATTTTGGTGAGTGTATGTGATCTGTTGGTTGTCTGTTTGTTTGTTTGTATGGACATACTGCAAATCAATTTCCCGTTAGGGACAATAAAGTTACCATTGACCATTGACCATTGACCAGACTTGTGGAGCTCCGTAGATGGCAGACAAAGACCTGATGAAGAGGGGCCGCGGAGCCTGTGATTACAGGTCTGCTGACAGTCTGATTGCAGTAAAATGGTTTGACAGAAAATGTGTCAACCTTCTGAGCAATGCCTGTTGGTACATGCGTCTTTTTATCTGTCAAACAGTGGAGCAAAGAGTCCAAAGCAAAGATCACCATTCCATGCCCGTTACTCATCCCTGCATATACTGTGCATATGGGAGAAATTGAGCTTCTGACATGCTATTACATCTGTATAAGACCCCGGCCAAGTTAAGGAGATGGAATGTTCTGATGTTTGGATACATCCTTCACTTGAATTCCTGTCTAGTCTACAAGAGAGACTGTGCCCCACTAAACCAGAAACCGATGGCTCTTAAAAGGTTCCACCTGGCTGTGGCCCAGAGTCTGAACCAAGTCAACAAGCCAGCATCTAGAATTTGACCATCATTCAGCTCTCCAGCACCACAGCAGGAATGCTATGCAGGAATGGGAGTATTTTGTGATGCTGGACTTTAACTTAGATGCAAATACAAAGAAAATTGAAATGCAATATTTTGTTTTTGGATACAATAATTTCCTTTAATTGAATGAAAACCAGCAACGTTCAGTAGCATACTACTAGAAATAAACTGTATCCAATGCCCTCTATAGTTTTTGTTATTAATGTAATTTAGGATGACTGTATTTTGATTTCCAAAAAAGAGGACACTTGGCTCAGTCATGAAGAATTTGCTTAAAGAAACATATTTAACATATTTAAACGATGCCTTCACTGTGCAGTTAATGAATTGTGAAATAAAAAAAGTCATATAGGCTTTTACAAGTCAACAAGTGCAAAAAAAATAACTTAAAAGCCTCTGGAATTAAATAATGATACAGAAATAATGATTAATCTGCATAAGAACAATAACCAGTACTGGGCCGGTATGAGAGAAATTTCTTTTGCAGTTCATCTGAAAAGATGCAGTTGCACTTTGGGATCTTTTAAACATCATTAGGCGTGTTGCTGCGCGCTGTTTGTCCCGTCTGTGAGCGCAGAACAAGTGCTTACAAAGCAGCAGCTCGGGGGTGACGTCAAACACATGGATCCTCTGTAGGCCTATAGGAAAAACCGGACATTTTTATCAATCTCGAAAATCCCCCCGGACAGAACGTGAAAAGTGGACATGTCCGGGGAAAAGAGGACGGTTGGTCACCCTATGTAATTATAATTTAGCACTTATCTGATTTTTTTCAACTGTATTATCTACTGTACTTGTATTTGCATGACAGTTCATACATAAACCATTAAGTGACATGTCAACTATTTGCAAGAGATCAATATTTAAAAACTACATGTTCTATTGATTGTGATCATTACGCACTCAAGTTAATAAGAAATGCAAACAAATTTTTTTTTTCTTGGTGGGATAGTTAAAAGGTAGTTTAAGAGCTGCAAAAAGTAGGAACACAGTAAACTTTAAATGTTTTCATGATGCTGCTGATATTTCTTGACCAGTGTGAGTCTGTAATGTTTGAAACGATGTGATTCTGCAGATGTGGTGTGCAGTTCTTTGGGCAAGGGGACTACCTTCACCTGTCCCTGGTCCTGGTGCATGGAGGCTCAGTGAGGCAGTGCCTGCACACATATCTGAAAATAAGACCTTGTTTAAGACTCCATTCTGTGAGCGGCTTTCCACAGATATGTGAAATCATCTGTGAAAGATTTCAGCTCTAATGCATTTCTTTCTCCTGCTCCCTGCTACAGGGCGGCCTGTTGGACCAAAGTGTCAGAGTGGAGCTAAGAAGCTAACAGAGGAGGTGTCATTCTTGAACCTGCCCAAATAAGTAACCTCAGACCGGTCACCAAAGGCCTCAAACTGCCAGAGCGTAGTTGGAATTGCGCTAAGCGTTTCTTTCAGGTCATTTCCTCTTCATGTCTTCCCCTGAGCCCCTCTTCTCCATTTCCATCTCCTCCCATTTACAAAAATGAAGTCAAAATTGTCTGCTTGTGGAAGCTGCCATGTTGCACTTTCAGAGCAAGAGTATGCACAGTGGAGAGTTAAGGTGGAGTGACTTTCCCGACCACACACCCGCTTGAACACACCCTCTACACTTTTTATGTAGCCCAACTGTTCTAGTTAATGCTTTATAGTATTCCACTGGATGTCTGCTGTACAGAGTGCTGCACATAGGGTTGCAAAGGGGCGGAAAATTTCCGGTAAATGTCCGAAAAGTTTCCGGTAAATTTCCATGGTAAGTTAAGCTTGGGAATTTTGGAAATATTCCATATTGGAAACTTTCCATGGAAATAATGGGAATTATGGAAATTAATGGGAATTTAGGAGAACTAACTGGGAATATATTATTTCCAAGCATAAATATAAACAGAAATCATGAGAAAACCTCCATGCAAAATGTTTTCAACAGATATTTCAACGGATTTATTTGTAAGTACAGTAGAATAGAACACGTTTCAATAACTTGTTTCATGGATGAATAAAAACAGAAATGTTGATTTCAATATTACTATGGAGTTAAATCAGGGCCATTTGTGTAGTTAAAAGAAAAATTTGAAATCAAAAATATGTAAACTGAAAGCAAAAGTCACATTTTTAGAGTGAACTTTGAAAAAGAAAGAGTTGGATTTAAAATAAAATCAAACGTTTTGAATATTTGTATTAACTGAAAACCCAATGGTTCTTTTATCTATAATTTCTCTGAGTAAACTTTATTTAAAAATTTTCAGTAATCTTTTTTTCATTATTATTATTTTTAAAAATCTATTCAGTCTCAGATTACATTTTTCAGATTCAGATCTTTTAAATTAATGTACAAAAAAAAAATTCTTCAGGTTCGGATTTTTCTCTCAGCTTCAATTTTTTTTTTTTTCACTTTCAGATCTCTATTTTTCAGTTACAGACTTTTGGCCCTGTTTTGGCCTGGTGGGCGTGGCTACACAGAGAGAGGGGCGGGGAATCATGAGTGACAGCAGACCGCTGCAGGCTCAAGATGGTCCATTTTTCATGTTGCCTTCAGGAAACCTGGGAATGAACATAATTTATCAAACACCTCCTGCACTGTATTATTTGATAATGTTTAGAAAACATGTCATGCATAACTGCTAAAACTCAGTTACTAAAGCTCTTTCAAGCAGTAATGTGTACAAATTACGCCGTAACTGATCAATTATGAGACGTTTTCCCAGCCACTACGTGAGAAGTGGTCATTTCCCATGCTCTCAAAGTAGCGCGCATTGTATCGGGTGGGGGCTGCTGTTAACTTGTCCC
This sequence comes from Oreochromis aureus, assembly GCF_013358895.1. Classification (NCBI taxonomy): domain Eukaryota; kingdom Metazoa; phylum Chordata; class Actinopteri; order Cichliformes; family Cichlidae; genus Oreochromis; species Oreochromis aureus. The sequence continues at coordinate 21,934,360 of NC_052944.1, read as the reverse complement.
TCAGTGAACGATGGCGTCGTCTTCCAACAACACTGCTGGCGCGAACAATCAGGTGAGTGTTTAAGTTTGGAACAATTACACTGCAGTCTGTGAATACTACGAATTTAAGAAGTGGCTATTGTTACGGTTAATTTTTCGGCTATTCTTTTTTTTTTTTATTTTATAACGTTTTTGCTGAAATACTAGCTCAACAGAAACGCCTCGCTATCATTTTCGGCTGAAACTTACGTCCTAGTTGATCTGTAAGCTTGGAGAACAACAAAGTTAGTGAAGTAACGTAAAATTCTTTGTATTTAATTTAGGAGCAGCTAAAAAGAGAGATGCTTCAGCGACTACTGCATAAAGTTTCCCAGGTCATGCACAGACAACCCCTCGATGTGGACTATTTGCAGTTTGTTATCGACCATGAGATGGTCCTTTTAAGATCTTTGTCCGATCAGGTTGAGATCCCTCAAAGTATTATAAATGCTCTGATAGAGCTGTCAACTGTGCTCAGTATGGAGGACGTCAATGAACAAACCCCCTCTCAGATGTCAGTGTCAGAAGGAAAGCTGGGACGTCCAAATTACAATGTATCGCCTGTACAGCTCCAGATACTGACAGAAATGTTCTTATCAATCACCCAAATTGCAAAACTTCTTGGAATATCTGTGAGGACGGTGAAACGTCGTTTGCATGAATATGGCATTTCCATAAAGCAGTGCTACGGTACAACAAGTGATGAAGAGCTGGACAATTTAGTAAGATCTATAAAGACAAGAACACCTCATGTTGGATACAGGATGATGAAAGGGATGCTTCAAGCCATGGGCCACCATGTACAGTGGAAGAGAGTGTACTCGTCGATGCACCGTGTGGACTCTGCTGGTATTTTCTCAAGAATGACAAGGCTGGGATTTGTGGTCCGAAGGACATATTCAGTGCAAGGTCCTCTTTACTTGATGCATATAGACACAAACCATAAACTAATAAGGTAGGATGAAGTCTGACAATACTGCTAAATACTGAATTATGTTTTATACCTGTTAATGCCCTAGTTGTTGTTTTTTGTTGTTCTTTTTACAGATTTGGCCTGGTGATATTCGGAGGGATAGATGGGTACTCAAGAAAGGTGATTTTTCACTTTCAAAATTGAGCTGAATGAGATGTTAATTGAAAAGTGAAATACTTGTGTTTTGGTCTACCATAAAACTTACCATATACTGTAATATAGAGATCCTTCTGTAGAACAAAATGTTCCTAATCTGTTTATGTTTGTCAGTATTTGGTGACTATAAATGCTTGGTAAACTAATTCTTCAAGTTGCTAAAAGGATTTTTTTTTTTACCCTTTGCATTTGGGTGAATAGTTGATTACAAGTACTGCTACATCTCATGGCAGCTTGCTACCTTGGGAATTATGTAGCCTGCTTTTTTTTCTTGTACTTATAAATATAAAATAAATGTACCAAGCTACAATACCTGATAAACATGTTTCTATCTTTAATTATAGTAACTTGACTTGACCAAGTTTCCACTTAATGATATTTACATCTCTAGATCATGTACCTGGGTGCTGCTGCCAACAACAGAGCATCAACTGCACTTGCTTTCTTCTTGGAGGCTGGTACAAAAGTATGGCTTTCCATTGAGGTAAAATCTACACAAAATTAATTTTCACAATGATTGTGCAAATGTGTAAATATGATCCCCCCCCCCCCTTGATTAGCAGTGTAATTATTTTGACATGCAATATGTAAACTGTAGCCTATATGATCAGTTGTTTATACATCCCCATACAGTTGTTTAAATGGTTCAAACATTTAGAATTCTTGAAAGGTGTGCTTATACAGAGCTGCACACTGTTGAATGACCAAAACAATAAACTTCTAATAACCAGTCTAAAGTAAAATTATATTAAAAACACAAAGGCTGCAATAAATTTTAAGAGTGACATGTTTTTTTTAGATTTAAAACAAATTGTACTGTTGATGTTTAATTTTGTTTCAGAGTTCGAGGGGATCAAGGGGTGGAAAATGTTGGAATAGCAAGATGCATGTTCACCATCTGGGGCTGTGGAAGAGGAAGCTTTCTGTCAGGCAAGAGTGTTCACAACCAAAGGTATGTGTAGTATTTGTATAAATGTCCCATGGAAATAAGAGAAATGAGAAAAATGTTCTTATATATTTTTCAATTCAGTGAATTTCTGGGTAAAATTCTGAAAACGTTGCCATATTTTGATGTTGAACAGAATAGAGCGCTTGTGGCGAGATGTGTGGATGGCTGTTTCAAGCGTGCACTATGAAACCCTTCACAACCTCGAGGATGAAGGCCTTCTGGATCCAACTGATGGTGTCCACATGTTTTGTGCCCAACATACATTTCTTCCACGTCTGCAGAGGGATCTGGATGTCTTTAGACAGGGTTGGGATAACCACCCTCTAAGGACAGAGAGGAATCTGTCCCCACAACAACTGTGGACACTGGGACTCCACCAGAATCCAGTTGATACTCCAGACACAGTGGAGGTACTAAAACAAATATAAATTATACAATCCCTCTTTAATCAAGTTTCAAAAAGTGCACTTGGAGATGTTGAAAAAAACACGGTGTGCTGTCACTGCAGACTATCAGCTTTAAGTTGAGGGCATTTGCATCCAAATCAGTTAAAAGTTGTAGGAGTTACAACAGTCTGCATGTGTACCCCCCACTTGTTAAGTTACCAAAAGTAATGAGACAGAACATTAATCATAACTGAAACTGGATCGCAGAGACTTCAGCAGATGTTGGGCTTCATTCCTGCTGATGCTCTGTCAGGCCTCTACTGCAACTGTCTTCATTTCCAGCTATTATTGAGGCATTTGCCCTTCAATTTTGTCTTCAGCAATGAAACACTGCTCCGTCAGATTCAGGTCAAGTGATTGACGTGGCCACTGCATAACATTCCACTTCTTTTAACTATTTGTTTTTTTTCTGCAGAATGCTTTAAGTGATTGTCCATCTGGACCATCAAGTGCTGCCTCATGAGTTTCGAAGCATTTGGCTGAATATGAGCAGATATAATGCCCAAAACACTTCAAAATTTATCCTGCTGTTTTTGTCAGGAGTTGCTTCACTAAATACAAGAATATCACATCCCTGGCCATGGAACATCAGAGAAGCCAATTGTTCCATTACTTTTGGTCCCTTAAGTGGAAGGCACATATGAAAACAGTTCAAATACCTCTGCAGTTATAGCCAATCGTGTTAGTTTCATTTCAAATCCACTGCGTGGCATATAGAGCCAAAAGTAGAATTCCCATGTTCCAATATTTATGGAGCTGACTGTTTGTCTTGAATTTCCCAACACTGTTTTTGAATTGTCATTTGAAATATCTTTTTTTTAAAATCATCACAGGAAATCGAGGATGCGTACTTGGATGTCAACTCTATTGGTGAGCTGGATGGGAGCAATCCTGGAGTAATTCTTCCATCTGTTGAATGTCCTCTATCTGAGGAGGACATGGCAAGACTAAGAGACACTGTCAATGTAACAAGGCCCTCTCAGTCACATGGCCGAGACATTTATTTGGATGTACTTAACTTTGTACTAACTCACCGTTCCTAGGCGGCAACATTTTTATTTTGAATTTTCAACCCAGAGAAGGTTCATGAATAGCTCAGACTTTTATTTGATGTGATGTGATATACATGTAAAATGAACCTGCCAGGAAATTATATTGTGAACACTCAAACATCACATTACAAACTATTTTTTTTGTCTCTGGCACATTTTTCAACAGTAAACCTGTATGTTTTTGTGTGCTTCATGCCACTCATTAAAGAACTCTGGCTGTCAATCTCCAACTTTGAAATGTGCTTCCTGAACATTAAATGGAAGGAGCAGCATTTTGAGTTACACCTCAAAACTACTGATAGACAATGCTATGCTTTACACATTGTTAAATTCCTGGCCAAGATGAAAAGCCTCCAGCAGAACCATTCTGAATTGACTATAGGACTAACCCTAACCCTAACCCTTTCAGCCGAAAATGATAGCGAGGCGTTTCTGTTGAGCTAGCATTTCAGCAAAAAACGTTATAAAATAAAAAAACAGAATAGCTGAAAAATTAACCGTAACAATAGCCACTTCTTAAATTCGTAGTATTCACAGACTGCAGTGTAATTGTTCCAAACTTAAACACTCACCTGATTGTTCGCGCCAGCAGTGTTGTTGGAAGACGACGCCATCGTTCACTGAGGGACAAGTTAACAGCAGCCCCACCCGATACAATGCGGCGCTACTTTGAGAGCATGGGAAATGACCACTTCTCACGTAGTGGCTGGGAAAACGTCTCATAATTGATCAGTTACGGCGTAATTTGTACACATTACTGCTTGAAAGAGCTTTAGTAACTGAGTTTTAGCAGTTATGCATGACATGTTTTCTAAACATTATCAAATAATACAGTGCAGGAGGTGTTTGATAAATTATGTTCATTCCCAGGTTTCCTGAAGGCAACATGAAAAATGGACCATCTTGAGCCTGCAGCGGTCTGCTGTCACTCATGATTCCCCGCCCCTCTCTGTGTAGCCACGCCCACCAGGCCAAAACAGGGCCAAAAGTCTGTAACTGAAAAATAGAGATCTGAAAGTGAAAAAAAAAAAAATTGAAGCTGAGAGAAAAATCCGAACCTGAAGAATTTTTTTTTGTACATTAATTTAAAAGATCTGAATCTGAAAAAATGTAATCTGAGACTGAATAGATTTTTTAAAAATAATAATAATGAAAAAAAGATTACTGAAAATTTTTAAATAAAGTTTACTCAGAGGAATTATAGATAAAAGAACCATTGGGTTTTCAGTTAATACAAATATTCAAAACGTTTGATTTTATTTTAAATCCAACTCTTTCTTTTTCAAAGTTCACTCTAAAAATGTGACTTTTGCTTTCAGTTTACATATTTTCGATTTCAAATTTTTCTTTTAACTACACAAATGGCCCTGATTTAACTCCATATATTACCATCCCCTAACCCCGCTCATTCGAAAATGCCCCCTGTCCAAAAATCTCCACAAAGTCCCATTCAAAAGGTTAAACTTATCCTTCAAAACGTCCCATTAAACATGCAAATCTTCCTTCAAGCAATCCTCTTTTCTCATTTTTGCTCAGTCAATAGACTCTTCCTGGACCTCATCATCATCCAACAACATGTCCACTTCCTCAGCATCCAACTCTGAGTCTTCCTCTTCAGTGTCACTTTCCAGCCTTGTTGAGGATGGCTCTGTGTCAGGCTCAAAGAGCCGTAGGTTTGCCCGAATGCCGACCAGCTTTTCCACTCTCACATTTGTGAGTCTGTTGCGAACCTTTGTGTGGGTGTTCGCAAACAGTGACCAGTTGTGCTTGGAGGCGGCTGATGATGGTGGGATTTGGAGGAGGATGGAGGCTACAGGTGCAAGGGCCTCAGATTCACATAGTCCCTTCCACCAGGTGGCTGCAGATATGTGCTGGCATGACTGCCATATTCCATCCCCTTTCCAAAGGCCTTGCTTTGTTCGATACTTTGCCAAACTGCCTAGAACTTTGCCTTTATCGAGACCCAGGTGGTCAGACATGGCTGTAATGACCGCATAGGCACTGTTGATCTCTTCCCCAGAAAGTATGCCCTTGTCATAATATTTGAGGTCCAGCATGTATGCTGCTGCATGCACTGGCTTCATGCAGAACTCCCTCCGCTGTTCCAATGACTTGACCACAGCCGTTTCCTCTGCTTTCAGTAGTAGGAAGTGGGCAGAATTGTCTGGATTTCTTCTTTGAGTTCTGCAAAAGGCACTGGACATCTGACAAGATGGCACCATCCCCTCTATCTTCGCTATTGCTGCTGCAATAGGTTTGAGGATTTTCTGACTGCTAGATACTCTTTCCCAGAACACATCATCCAAGATGACCTTCTTGATGTCACTGTCGATGCCTACAGACTGGGATATGGCCATCTCTTGCAGAGACTCCTTTCCTTCCAGAAGGCTGTCAAACATGATAACAACACCACCCCATCGCGTTATGCTGGGAAGCTTCAGTGTAGTACTCTTGTTCTTTTCCTTTTGCTTTGACAGAAATGTAGCGGAAGTTACTTGTTTGCCTTTAACATATTTCAGAACTTGCTTCGCTCTCTTATTCAGAGTGTCCATTGTTTTTAGTGCCATTATGTCTTTTAGGAGAAGATTTAGTGTATGGGCAGCACAGCCAATAGCAGTTATATGAGGGTAGGTCTCCTCCACATCTGCCCAGGCAACCTTGATGTTGGCTGCGTTGTCAGTGACCAGTGCAAAAACCTTATCTGGTCCAAGGTCATTGATGATCACTTTGAGCTCATCTGCAATATATTGGCCTGTGTGTCTGTTTTCCTTTGTGTCTACACTCTTGTAGAACACAGGCTGAGGAGTGGTGATTATGTAGTTAATAATTCCTTGTCCCCTGATATTGGACCATCCATCAGAGATGACTGAAATACAGTCAGCTTGGTCAATGGTCTGTTTCACCTTTGCTTGAACTCGACTGAACTCTTCATCCAGTAGATGAGTAGACAATGCATGTCTGGTTGGGGGAATGTATGCTGGTCGGAGAACATTCAAAAATCTCTTCCAGTACACATTGGATGTCAGCATAAGGGGTGAGCCAGTTGCATAGATTGCACGAGCAAAACACTCATCTGCGTTTTTCTGGCTAGTGTCATCCATAAAATCAAAGAATCCTCTGATGCCAGAGGGACCAGGAGCTGATGAGTGGGTATCTGACTCTGATACAGCTGAAACAGATTCATTTTCCCTTGAGTGGAACTCCTGGCTGCTGCATGTGTTGGGCCTTGAGGAATTTTTTTGCACTTTGCAATGTGCTGTTGCATTTTTGTGGCATTCTTCACGTACGTCTTATCACAATACTTACACATATATACAGATTTCCCTTGTACATTAGCTGGTGTAAAATGTCTCCACACATCAGATAGCGCACGTGGCATTTTTCTGTAAAATAAAACAAGAGCTTGTAAAAATGCTAATGCAATGCAAGAGATCGTAATAATACAATTGCAATATGATAATAAACAGATATAAATTGTAAGGCTAGCTAAACAACTGGAATGTAGTGATAGGATGTAAGCAACAAAACAACCTGAAGAGCCGGTTCGGAGCCGAAAGAGCCGGCTCTTTTTAGTGAGCTGAACCGAAAGAGCCGGTTCTCTCAAAAGAGCCGGCTCTTTTGGCTCCGAACCGGCTCTTCAGGTTGTTTTGTTGCTTAAATTAATTTATTATTAACATTAATATAAAATTATGCACAAAATTAATTACTAATGTAAAAAAGTGGTTTATTTATATATGTTTATATATAAATATATGCGGTGGCCCCTAGAGACAAAACATGTACAAACTCCAAAACACATTTCTAGCATGAACTGAACTTCCACACAGAGCTACCTAGATCACTTAAATTACACAATTGAAAGCATGTGTGTATGGTTTGTGTATTTATACACAACATATTTATATATATTCAAATAATTTTAAAAAAATAAATGTTTTTTTACCTGTTACTACCACACACCAAATCCGGTCATTGGTACTTGCTGGCTTGTGTAGCCACTATGTAATAAAAGCTCAACACTGCGCCCTAGCATCCTGGAGCACTTCTGTTGTCTTTTGTACGTGTTTTGAGTTTTTATGTGCTTCTGAGTTTTTACGTGTTTTGGAGTTTGTACGTGCTATGGAGTTTTTACGTGTTTTGGAGTTTGTACGTGCTTCGGAGTTTGTATGTGCTTCGGAGTTTTTACGTGTTTCGGAGTTTGTACATCCTTCAGAGTTCGTATGTGTTTTGAAGTTTGTATGTGCTTCAGAGTTTGTACGTGCTATGGAGTTTTTACGTGTTTTGGAGTTTGTACGTGCTATGGAGTTTTTACGTGTTTTGGAGTTTGTACGTGCTATGGAGTTTTTACGTGTTTTGGAATTTGTACGTGCTTCGGAGTTTATGCGTGCCGGAGTTTTACGTGTTTGAGTTTGTACATCCTTCAGAGTTCGTATGTGTTTTGAAGTTTGTATGTGCTTCAGAGTTTGTACGTGCTATGGAGTTTTTACGTGTTTTGGAATTTGTACGTGCTTCGGAGTTTGTACATGCTTCAGAGTTTGTACGTGCTTCGGAGTTTGTACGTGTTTTGGAGTTTTTACGTGTTTCGGAGTTTGTACGTGCTTCAGAGTTCGTATGTGTTTTGAAGTTTGTACGTGCTTTGTCTGTAGGGCCACCGTAAATATACTTTTATTTATTCCACATAAAATGTAATAAACAAATCATGTAATACAAAAACCAACTATTCACATTTCAACTTTTAACTATTTAAATTTTCAGCTTTTTCCTTTGTGCAACAACACAAAACACTGCAAACCACAACACAATTAAATATAAATTAAAATATGAAAACAAAAAGAAGATGCATATTCTCTTTTATATGGACCTGCATGGATAAACTTTCTGAATCCTTTATCATGTGCAACTGAAAATAGTTGTGGATGATTACTATACCTTTCTAATGTGAAGTTGTTGTCCCTGGCTCTCTTTCTCTGTCTCTCCCTCCTGTTCTGTTCCTGTGCTGCTGAGTGTAACTACGGCCCCTCCGCAAGCATGTGCTCTGTACATGTGATTAAGGAATGGCATGGATATTCAAGTGTAATTGAATTGCATTTGTTTGTTTTTGTCAATATTATGCTAAAATATACTTTGCTCAACTATATTTAAGTTCCCTAAGAAGAGCCAACCTTCAATTTTGAAAATTCCCAGTTTATTCCCATAAATTCCCGTTAATTCCCATGGAAAGTTTCCATCTTTAAAAATTCCGGGAATTTTGCAACCCTAGCTGCACATGTAACTTTGTGAACAATACCTCATTAAGAATAATTCCGACCAGTGATGGGAATAACGGCGTTACAAGTAACGGCGTTACTTTTTTCAGTAACGAGTAATCTAATTACTATTCCTATCGTTACAACGCCGTTACAGTTACTAACAAGGAAACGCGGTCCGTTACTATTTTTCAACAAACAGGCGGTTGAAACTGTGTTCAGCTTACCGCATCTTATGTCAGCTGCACGGAAGTAGCTGTAAGTAATCTGGACGCTACAGCTTTAAGCAGCTGCGCGCTCCCGCGGACGGTAATCACGATCACTGTCTAGCACAGGGGTGGGCAACTCCAGGCCTCGAGGGCCGGTGTCCCTGCAGGTTTTAGATGTGTCCTTGAACCAACACAGCTGATTTAAATGGCTAAATTAGCTCCTCAACATGACCTGAAGTTCTCCAGAGGCCTGGTAATGAACTAATCATGTGATTCAGGTGTGTTGACCCGAGGTGAGCTCTAAAACCTGCAGGACACCGGCCCTCGAGGCCTGGAATTGCCCACCCCTGGTCTAGCACAACACCTGAAGCTCAGGGGGCAAAACAATCGAGTGCTGCTGTTTGACTGAGGAAGAATAAAGTAGTCGTGGTAAGTCAATCATGTGACCACTTAAAGACAAAGCAACAAGGTGATATAGACCAGTTTTTAAATTGTGTCGATAGGCCACGTAAAACCAGAGTCGTGATAAACAAGATATACGCGGCGTTTTTTCCTCAATAGTTTCGCCACGTTAGCGCTAGCAAGCACTCTCTGCTTATGAGCAAAAAACAAAACAAAACAGGGGAAGTTTTAGGAGTGACGGCGAGAGAGAGAGAGCAGAAAAAGAGAGAGAGCGAGTTTTGAGATGTGAGAGATTTGTGACGTTTAGCGTGTTTGGGGTGTGTAGTTAATGTGTCGTCTTGTGTAGTTAGTGTGTAGTGTTGTGGATAGTTTTGTGTTGTGTGTTAGAACAATGAGGCGACTGCTGTCTCCAGGTAGAAACAGAGGTGATACACCTGCTGCTGTCAGACCTGCAGGTATCAGGCTGTGATGTTCTCCTTTATAGTGGACAGAAATTATGTTTTTGGAGTGGCACAAATAATTTGTGTGGCATCTTATTGAAGAACAGCTGATTGTTCTGTAAATAGTTTGAAATGGTTATTTAAAAAACTCAAGGTAAATGGATGCAAATAAGTTTGTTGTTTGCAAAACTTGTGCATAGGATTTTAAAATTGACAATTAATGTTTGCATTTGAAGTTATGAAATATGATTCATTAAACATGTTTATGATTGTTACAGTAAAAATATAACTTTTTCTACTGTGATTTTATGGTTTTTGTCTGATTTTAGATCAATTCTGGTTATACAGTATGACAAAATGAGAACATAACTAAATTCAGGCACGCGAGGTTGTGCTAAAAAGAATGATACCAAACAAGGCAAAGTAAATAGTTTTTAAAGGTAAAATGTGGAGAGAAAATTAAGAGTAGTAAAAAAATGGCCAATTATACCCTGGATGCCAGAGGGTTAAACGTTCTTTGTTTTTTTTTAAGTAACGCAATAGTTACTTTTCCAAGTAATTAATTACTTTTAGAATATTGTAACCCAGTTACTAACTCAGTTACTTTTTTGAAGAACTAGTAACTATAATTGAATTACTTTTTCAAAGTAACTTGCCCAACACTGATTCCGACTGATTTTTTAACCTGAATATTTGAAACAAACTGAGTAAAAAAAATACACAGAGGTAGTGCTAATAAATTCATCAGTGGAAAATGAAACATATATTTTAACTCAAGCTGCTAAATGTACATAGTTGGTATCAGTACATAAATATTAGACTTTGCTATTTTAATCCTGTTTCTTTTATTTTGTGGATACCAGCTGTTAATAACAGCTTTTTAAAAAAATCTGCTGTTACTGTGTTTACAGATTTGAAGAGAGACAGAAACATGCTGCAGGTTTCACATATTTAATCAGTTCTGTTGCTCTTACAGTATAATACTCATAATTAAAGTACAGTAACGGTAACGTTAGTGACTAAGCTGTTTCTAATATAAACTAATATAATATTAATATATAATGTTTTAGTGCCTCATCTTCAACTGCATGTCTGAAAATCCTTCAGTTCAGTCAGATCAGCAGAGCCAATGTCTGAATTACGTTTAAGCTCAGAGCAATTTCCTTGGTCATGGTAAATTCATTCATGTGCATGGATTAGCTGACGAAGACAGCTTTCCCTGAGAGCCAACTACTCATCCTAGCTAGCCAACTAAGGCCATTACTGGTTAGCCTAAAAAACACACCGTTAGAGGTCAAAAATGTTAAAAATCCTGACTCTTTTTACTCCTGTAAAAATATTATATAGTAATATTCTTTTCCACTTTAAATGATTCAGTCTTTTAAAATTACTTCAGCCCGAAATTTACATATAAAAATGTATTTTTAACACTTTAAAGGCTAGTATGTTTAGATAGCTTGCTTTTTTTTATTTAAAAAAATTTCCATTAAATACATTTCATACATTTTATGATTAATGGTTTTTATTATGCCCTGGATTGGTCAATGATTGGCAGAAACATTGATTTTCATGCATTTTTATTTTTTCTGTTATCTCAAATTTAAAAGTAACATTTGTGATCTAAGGACAAAAAAAATGGCAGTTTCCACAAAACTGCTTTTAAAAGTATTACATCGTACTATTGTTTTTCACTTTAAATGACTGTCTTGTAAAACCCCTTCAGCCTGAACTATAAATATTAAATATTATTTATAGTTTTGGGTTTTTAACCTTTTAAAGGCATGTTGTTTTTTTTTAACTCATCCCCCTCCCCCTAAAAAAAAATTCCTTAAAATGTGATAACTGCTATAGTAAAGTATATAATTATGAGATGGGTCAAGAATTGGCAGCGACATTGATTTTCATGCATTTTTATTTTTTCTGTTGGGTCAAATTTTAAATGAAACTGACATTTGTGATCCCAAGGACAAAAAAATGGCAGTTTCAACAAAACTGCTGTAAAAATATTACATCCTACAAGTTTTTTCCACTTTAAATGACTCAGTCTTTTAAAAAAAAAAAAAAACTTTCCAAATTATGTCATTAAAATTTGTAAACTACTACTATTAGTATATAGTAAAGTATATAATTATTATTTTATTAGACCCTGAGATGGGTCAAGGATTGGCAGTAACACTGATTTTCAATGCATTTTTATTTTTTGTGTTACGTCAAATTAAAAAAAAAAAAAAAAGGCATTCGTGATCCCGAGGACCAATAAATGACAGTTTCCACAAAACCGCTGTAAAAATATTACATCGTACTATGTTTTTCCACTTTACTCAGTCTTTTAAAACCCCTTCAGCCTGAACTATAAATATCAAATAGTATTTGAAATTTTGGGAATTGTAACCCTGTAACGGCCAATATGTTTACATAAATTCATTGTTTTATATATAAAAAAACATTCCATAAAATATATTTCATAGTTTTTATGATTATTGGTTTTATTATTATATTTTTTCTGTTATTTAAATTTAAAACACAACTGCTGTAAAAATATTATAAAGTAATAAGTTTTTCCCACTTTAAATGACTCAGTCTTTTACAACGATAAACATAAACACCAAATATTATTTATATTTTTTGATTTTCAACCCTTTAAAGCCCCCCTCCCCCCAAAAAAGTGTGTTACTACAGCTATAGTAGAGTCTATGATTATTATTTTTAATAGACCCTGGGTCAATGGTTCAATGATTGGCAGTAACATTGATTTTCATGTATTTTTAGTTTTTCTAAAGTGTCAGATTTACCCCATACTCTAAAACTGAATATATTACATAGTATTACCTCCCCTCCACAACTAAAAATGGTTCAGCGTGTAACGGCTTTATTTGTTGTTGTCTATAGAAACCAATGCTTATAATTGTGCCAGAGCACATTTTGAATCAACACCATGGGCATTTTTTTTATTTCAACACAAGTGGTTAATTGTGAAAGACCGGTAATGGAATGAAGTAGTGTTATTAGCCCTCTGGGGTCAATGGACACGCCACACCTCCAAATCACGTGACCGATATAAGATGCCACAGCAACAAGCTGCTGTTTTTATGCTCAGTTTTTGTGTGATTTCAGATCAATTGTGTTAATTCAGTATGTTAATGAAAAAAAAACTGTAAATTAAGACATATGAGATTGTGCTGAAAAGAATGACAAAAAAGGCAGGGACAAAAAACAATCTTAAAGTTGAAATACAAAGGTAAAATCAAAAGTAGTCAAAAATGGCTAGTTATACCCTGGACGCCAGAGGTTTAACCCAGTAAATCATAAAAAATTAGGTTTAATATTTTGGTGAAAAATGTTTCCTGTCAGTGCAGATTTCTTGCATTTTGTGTAAATTTAAGCAACAAATTTAATTATTTCTAACAAAACGAGTGTGAAACTTCTTGGGTTTGAAGCAAATGAATTGCCCCATGTTGTGTAACTTTCTGGATTTTATACTAATTGGGCTACATACTTATTTATTATATAGGCTATACAGTACATAAAATCAAAATTCACATCTTTTATGTAACTGAAATGTTTAATTATCTGGGCTAAATGACATAAAGTTATAGACTATATTTATATGAAATATGTATACTTACTGCATTTGGTGTATTTTAACCACATATAATGCATATTGCAGGATGTAACACCAGCGTGTATAAAAACATGGCTTTGATTTTACCCCCCCACATTTGATTTCCATGCCACCCTTATGCCACCTAAAAAAATTTCTCTAGATCTGCCCCTGTTTCCTACGTCCATGAGTCTCATTCCCCCACTCTTCTGAAACTTCACGCTGTCGTCATACTTTAGAGCTTGAAATGAGAGGGTGGTGTCAGGAAGGGCATCTGGTGTAAAGTCGCTGGGGAATTTTTTGAAATGGGTTCTGATGTTATCATTTCTAAGTAGTGAAAATTTTATTTCCTGAAATCAGATGAATATGTGCTGGGCCATTCTATGCCTATCAGTGCGGGAAAAAATATTCAGTATGCCATAAAATGTTGTGTTGTATGTTTCTTATAATTTTAGAGACTAATTGGGCTAGCAAGTATAGGATACTCCACACTCTGGTGGTAATAGTTGTAGTAAAGAAGTTATGTGCAATCCCTGCCATTGTGACCAATATTTGGATGGATGAAGAGTGCAATTTAAATTGATAAAAATGTCCTTTATTTCACTATAGCCCTGATTATTCATATGCATAAGCACTGAGTTTTGAGTTTATAATTATAAACAGTAAGTATTTTTACACCCGCATTCACAGCTACAGCCAATTAAGACTCACCAATTAATGTAAAAGTTTCTTAGTTTATGTAAAAATAATAATAATAATAAAATTGTGTTTTAATGGTGGGTTGTTACATTGTACACTTAAGTATGGAGTATAAAATACCACTAACACAGTAAAAAACTTGAACAAATTTTAAATGATTTTACTTGGTTGACTATTACAAAGACAGGAACACAGTTTGCTTTTTAATGTAGATGTCTTTATTTTTAATTCAAAAAATTTAATTGTTCATTACATTTTTTTTCTCTGATGCCAATTCACAACAAAAGTCGGCTGAAGGCACTAAATCCCCAACAATCAAGTGACCCCCTCCGCAAGCATTTTGCAACAATGGAAAGGAAAAACTCCCTTTTACAGGGGTGACCATCTACTGCGACCGGTTGTGGGGGGGGAGAGCATAGAGATGAGGAAAAACTACTGGAAAGGAAGACAGACTTTAATGACGTGCAGTGGTGGCAGCACTGAGGGACAAGTTTGAGGAAGAGACCAGAGAAACCTATACAGTCTGACAGTGTTCGTGACATTACACACTGATTCAGTATTAGCTTTACTGACCTCATTACTGCTGATATGAATAACAATGTATGTTTTTCATTATAGTTATAAATTATAAATTTGATGAAGTGAGGCACTCATGTCACGTAGTTTTTTCACAGTTGCTGACTTTGCATTTTTGGTTAAGTTTCTGTTAAATGAATATTTACGGTCTGTGGTAAAATGTGTTGTAGGTGTGTCCACTGGGACAGTCACTCTAAATAAAAAGTGTTGACTTACTAGGGGCTAAGGTGGTGCAGCCATGCAAGGTGGTCCAGTTTGGCAAAGGCATGGTCCAGTACCCAGTGTTGGGAAGGTTACTTTTAAAATGTATTCCATTACAGAATATTGAATACATGCCCCAAAATGTATTCTGTAACATATTCCGTTACGTTACTCAATGAGAGTAACGTATTCTGAATACTTTGGATTACTTAATATATTATCATGCTGTTTACAACTACATGAATGTACTATTGCTGTGATTTATTACTGTTACTAAAGGTCCGCGGCTCCGAACCGTAGTAAAAGGACCTCTGGCTAATACGGTGGGTTCCGTGTCGGGCTGGTAGCCGAAAACTAGCTTTACTTTGTTGTCTGGGTCAACTTTGCTTAGCAGAGACAGAGAGAGGCGTTGAAAGGCTGCTCCAACGGAACTTATTTTTTCTGGAGGAAAACACGAACACAGTGTACAGTTGAGTCTTAATAGCTTACTTACAGCTGGGCTCGTCAGGCACTCTTCTTGGCTGCAGTGGTTATTATTATATTTACATGCTTCCAGCTCCCGTTTTTGCTCCGTGACAGCTCGGAATTGCCTTCAAACTGAGCCCTTTGAATTTCTCTCTCTGTCATGAAATCAAAAAGACCTTTTTCAAGATATTCAAACTCAAGGCATAGACGTCCACTGTCTGTAAAAGCCCCGGTACCAATCAACCATATTGTGTTTGTTGGAATTACAGGTGTTAGGTTTTCACAGGGCAGTGAGCTAGAATAGGTTACAGATGGTTTTTACATTAGTTTAACAGAAATAAACATTTTACAGGCATTTCATCACAGTCCTTACATCCACTCCACACATCTTTCTAGCTGAAATTCTAGGAAGCTGTTTTTACCTCTTGGTTTTCCAACAGGTCTTTTGGGTTCCAATATGGTGTTCCAAAAATGTCGACTTGTGTAGCGTTCTCGTCAAAGACTTGGTCGAAAACAAACTTCGGGACTGAATGCAGAACAGGCACTGTCAAAATAAAACACGAAGCACACGACAGGCACGGAGACACAGGCTAGATACAGAACAGAGGGAGCATGGGGACCAAAACCTAAGAACTAAAAATCTTAGCAGAAGACATAACCAGAATTAAACCGAAACATAAGATAATATTAATTAAAACAGAACACTGAGTCCTCAGACTCAGAACCATGACATAAACTTGCTTTTTACAGTGATGAGTTCCCTGGCCTTATGACATTTTCATCAAAGGTCCTTCCAAGCCTCTGTGTCTCTGGGTGTGTATGCAAATTATTAAAAATAATTTCATTTCCAAGTGAGTCTAATGTAACTAGGGGGTAATTTTTGGTGCAGTTCTCTGTCATGAATAGGTTCGTAGAGTTGGAGAAGTTAAGCACACGGCCTTGATACCTCTAAAATGTTAATGGTTACTCACCATAATTATAATCGAATATCAAGTATTATTGGATGACTGTTTACATGAACAGAGAAATATGTGAGTACTTCAAATAACACTATTACAAAGGGTTACATTTGCTGTCAAACCTACACTACATATTTACACCTTCATTTACTGATGCTCATCATGCCACATTTCAAAACAGTTGCTTTTTTTTATGTGAGGGACAGAGGGACATCGCAAGACCTACAATAAATTGAGGTTTTCACCCTCGAGATGCCAGCATCCTGGCACCTCCTGCAATATCTCCTTGAAACTGTTGCATTGCTGCCAAAGTAACGTGCCATGCTGTTGAGTTTAGGCATTGGTGTTGGTGATAGTGATGCTGTGGCAACAGCAAAGTCAGCCATCTCCTTGGCAAGGTGCTCCCGGAACTTTTTTGTGTCATTGTCTCCTTAGCCTAGCTCTTGCATAACTCCATATGCAAAAGAAAACTGTTAACGACAGCAATGTCTAAGAAATAATTAAAAAAACTTTTATACCATTTCATAGTTTTATGGAGGACAGTGTAATAACCAATCAGAGCATCGGACAAATCAACACCACCCAAGTTCTTGTTGTAGTCCACAACACAATCCGGAACAGGTACAGCCTTTGTTGTCCGACCTGCAGCCCCCTTCACTTTTCGCTGCGCAGTCTTTCCGCTGAAGGCCTTGTGCACCGTGGAGCACATTGTGACCTCTCGAGTGTCAGTCCACTTCCCAAACAGCGCATATCTCCCCTCTCAGCCTTCTTAGGAAACTCGTTGTGCGCGTTTCTTTTCATTTGTTAAAATGTTCATTAATATATATTGTCCTTCTTTCTAAATAAAAATAAATTAAATTCTAATGGTGCCACAACAGCCTTTTTTTTTTTTTTTTTTCTTCATAGGTCATCTGTTTCATCAAAATCCTAGCCTAAGACACCACCATCCTCTCATTGATGCAAATCTTTTTATATAGCTGGAAATGGGCTTTGCAGGCAGTCACAATCTGGTTGTAGAGTGGCTTTATTTTGGAGAGCCGGTCGTACTCTGGGGTGTTTCTGTTTTTTGTCCATTGTCCTTGTCATCTTTTTGGCTGCTGAGGTGCAATGACCACAAGATGGCTTCAGAATGTTTTCTTGGCATAGTGTCACGGGGGAAGTGAAAGTTGTAAGGCCATTCTTTTCTTCAGTAGTCAGCTCTGTGGTGTACACTTACAAGGCCTGTGTAAATGAGAATTGCAAAGAAGATGTAAAATTCCTTCGCCATCAGAGCAGTCCAATGAAACTTGCTGTCAGCCCTCTTTTTCTTTGCAGCTTTGGCATTTGTGTTCTCAATAATTGTTCTGATTGTCAGGGCTCTGTCCGGGCAGGCGGAGATGAGGATCCAAATGCAGGACTTGAGGAGACTGAGGCTACGTCCACACGTACCCGGGTATTTTTGAAAACGCAGATTTTTCTATGCGTTTGCACCTTTCGTCCAAACGTAAACGGCGTTTTCAGTCACTGAAAACGGAGATTTTTAAAAACGCCTGCCAGGGTGGATATTTTCGAAAACTCCGTTTTTGCATTTACGTGTGGACGAGAAAAACGGAGAAAACGCAGCGTCAAAGGTGTGCGCCTTTTTTGACGTCACACTGTGCGCCACGTTATTGTTTCGGTGAAATTAATTTCTACAATACTGTTACTGTTAATTGTACTCTCTGCAGTGTTTAAATGCTTACATATACACACACAGTTACTGTCCCTCCACACATACGACTCGGTTCTGCTTCTATGCCCCATCTTTGTTTACTATTTCCTACCGAGGCTTCTAGATTTCTGATTGGCCAACATTTCTACACGGTTAGGAATATATCGCCACCTGTTGCTTTGGCATGTTCCTAGCAGCGTTTTCCTTCATTTCTGCGTTTACGTGTGGACGGGATTATTTTTTAAAACGAAAACGGAAAATCTCCGTTTTCAAAAATACCCGTGTACGTGTGGACGTAGCCTGAATTGCAATTAAAAAAAACCACAACTTTATTGCTGGCCATGATCAGAAACCAAACCGTGAACCACTAACTGGAACACACAGGCAAAATCTTAGGGTACAACATGAGACTGACACAGAAACACGGGGTTTAAATACACTGAGGCGTAATCAGAGAATGGAAAACAGGAGGGAGACACAGCTGGGAGAGATCAGGGGTAACGAGACAGAGGAAGTGAAACTAGAAACACTGACATAAGACATAAACCTTCAAAATAAAACAGGAAACAATTCACAAAGACACAAACTAAGAAACACGGACTTACGCAGAGGGAACACACGGGCAGAGAAGACTAAGCACGGAACTAAACCTATACTAAACATGAGGGCATAAGAACAAAATCTAAACCGGAATAAGCTGGAACTTAGAATAATAATAATAATCAACACAGGAGAGCTAAAGAATCAGAACATAAATCATAATACAGAAGAATACCAAAAACATAAGAAACTGAAAATGCTGGGTCAGAATGACCCAGAACCGTGACACTGATAGCAGATGCACTAAAGAATAGCTGGAACAGCGACAGAGGAGACCGTGCTGTTGTGGCATTAAATACAGGGCAAGAGTTCCTTGCTGGCATAAACTTGAAGGGTCGGGATTTCTGTCCTCCTCATCCCTGTTTTTCCACACTTCTTCCACCTCAGAACACCCACTTTGCCGACAGTTGAAAGACTGTCGTAAATAGCACCACTAAATGAACAGTGGGATGTGGTCAGTTTCATTGTCATTATTGATTCAGTAACGTCATTATGCAAACATGAGTGCTTTAATTTTATAACAAAAACCTATGTTTTTGGTAGGACACACAGCGGGGAATGAAGGAGGACGCGACAATGAGCAGAGGAAGAGACCGATACTAAATACAAGAGGAGAACAGGGCAAAGAGGAAACGCCTAGGAAACAGACGAGACGGGGAAAGAAAAAACATGAAAACATAACTGAGTGGCAGCGTAACAAAACTAAGAACTACACATCAGAAATACTAAATATATAGGGGAGCTTGAAATACTAAAACTAAATAATAGAAACACTAAATCAAAGAATATAGATAAATCAAAACCATAACCACAGGGACCCAGGTATCCTAACATGCAGAAAACGTGATATGTAATTTCATGTTTAATGAAATTCTCAGTCCAATCTGTTTTTAAACAATCAAACTTTTTCATACATTCATTGGATAGAATATTCCATAACAGAATTGTAATAACATACCTTTCAGGCAGCGGTGTCACAATTTCTAAATCGCTATTTTCTGGGACTGGAATGGTGAGGTCCTCATCATCTGAAGATGACTCTTCCACACAAAGCTGTGTCCCACTATCAAGGCAGGGACAACAAAAATTCAAGGTGACATACAAAGGTAAAATCACAATTTTGAAATAAAACACTCACACTCAGTTTATTTGTATTTTCTTTGCAGCACTATAAAGGCTTCAGAGTCTGGACTCAGATCTGCAGCAACACGTTTTTTTCTTCTTTTATTTTTACGTACACCACTTCTTTGAGGTAACACCAGCCAAGAAAAAGACTGGGCCAAAGGAATAAATAAAAGATTTCATCATTTGCTGAAAGAGACTGTCTCTGAGGTTATTTATTAATAATATTACTATTTTTAAGACTGTGTACACCCACAGACCACTATATTAGGTATACCTGTCTATTGTTCATTATGTCTCAACAGCCAGTCACATGGCATCAACCTAATGTATTTAGGTATGTAAACATGGTCAAGACGAAGTTCAAACTACACTGAGGCTAAGGAAGGGAATTGATAGGAATTTAGCAATTCCATTAATATAACTTATCAATTTGATTCCTTATTGATTTCCTTATCGATTCTCATTGGCTCCACTTTGAGAGTCACTACTCTCTCTAATCAGCAAATCAAAGACATTACATTCATGCAAATTAATTACATGATGAGTGGTGAAATGTTTGAGGATGTTGGAGGTATTTTCCCTGTTTTTGTGATCAAAAAAGTATATATATATACATATATATACATACAGGGTGGGCCATTTATATGGATACACCGTAATAAAATGGGAATGGTTGGTGATATTAAAGTCCTGTTTGTGGCACATTAGTATATGTGAGGGGGCAAACTCCTCAAGATGGGTGGTGACCATGGTGGCCATTTAGAAGTCGGCCATCTTGGATACAACTTTTGTTTTTTCAATAGGAAGAGGGCCATGTGACACATCACACTTATTGGTAATGTCACAATTCAATGGGCTCCATGCTGAATTTAAAGGATAAAAACAAAGTATCAGTCCTATCGTGCTAGCATCAAACCGATACCAATACCAGTGTTTGTATCGATACTAATCATATATTACTATTGATATTTGGATCACCTACTATTAACTAAAAACGCTGAAAATCACAGCTCTCCCAGAGCCATGGAGGTGAAAAATCCAAAGCTCCAGATCCTGCGATGTCTGTGATCCGACTTGTTGGGGGTTCACCTTTAGAGAGGCATTTTCAAACACTATGTTTTTTTCTCAGATTATATTAGCGCCACAATGAAATCATCACAATACAGCTTTGTTGCTTTTATTTTTTGGAGAGTGACTACTTTTAAAGTTGCTATGTTTTGCTTACTCCTGCGGTTACTAGATAAATGGGGATATTTTTATAACGTATTTTTATGATGGTAATTTTAGGTTTAACATGATTTATTTTTGAAGTTAGCTGTGAGTGCTAGTTAGCTAAACCAGCTGAAGGCTGTAATAAAAGTCCTGATCTGATAATTTATGTTTTACGTCCACCTTTAGATTTCAGTGGAGGAAGAGCCCAAGTTGTAGATTTAGTTTTACTGTTGAGTACAAACGCTAACGTTATCCTCTGAAAACAGTTGGAAAAGTAAAGCCTGCTAGTTTAACCTTACCGTTTAACTACTCAGCACATTTATCATTGCCTACATATTGAAACACATAGGAAGGATTAGTTAGCATTTGCAGACATACATTAGCAATGTATGTCTGCAATTCATAGGCCATGTGCTTTGAATGTGTTCCTCTGTGTTGCAGGTCAGGAGCCTGTTTTGAGTTCAAAAACTCAAATTTGCCTTATTGTATAAGATTGGGACACACCGGTCCAGAATGTGAATTGGATATCGGTGACAATGAGTCAGTGCACTCAGTTCATCATGTGTTGTTCCCCACATGACAGTAACAGCTAGTGACGGGTAGATGACGCCGCCTGGAGTGTGTGGCACATTCCCCATGCTGTGTCGACACTGTGTTGGTGTCGCTCAAGAGCGACATCTGCAGGATTTAAAAAATCATTGCAGGCAACCTGGATAAAGAGCATGGGGAGAGACTGAATAAGTTCATTCATTCTGATGTTTGGACACCAAATGAGTGATGAGTGCTTCACATTACCAGCTGGTGACGAAGTGCTATATTGTGTCTATATTCCAATGATTCTTAACATAAATTAACATAAATTATATGATTGACTAATATAGTATCAAATGCAGAAGTTACAAAAATCGTTTTTGCAAGAAAGTAAAAGTGAAAAACGTGAAATTTAAGTGCTTGTGACAGTGGGAGTGCTTGTGTACATGTATGTGAGGGCAGCGTTTATATATGTGTATTAAGGATGAGAGGTTTGAATGAGTTAAAATTAAGTTTATTCATGTGAAATACTAAAATGAATAATCAATTAATAATAAACTAAGTAATAACAAAACTAATAATAAATAATTTAAATGAAGATTCCTTCAGGAAGGAATTGGAACATAATTAAGTCCAAAGACAACTGAGCAAAAATGGAAACAGGAAAGGGAAAACCCTGACCTTATTTGGCATTATGGGATCAAAATGATCACAGATTGGGGGAAATGTCCTTTTTCTTGGTGGTTCTATTGTACAGTGCCAAAAATGTAAACACACAAACAGCACCAAAGACAGTCTCCCCCTTCCCCTCAGCACAAATGCAAATGGGTTGAAAGTTCCCCTTTCCAATATACATAATTTGGTACCTCACTACTGTACAACATCAGTCAATGATCTTCTTAAAGATTTTGATACACACAGACACTTCAGTATTGTTTAACCCATCACTAAAAAAGCCAAACCCCAATCCAATGAGCATAAACTATCCTTCCAATGTTCCAATCCAAAGAACTGGAGAAACGGTCCCACACACTGGAGCTGCAGCATGAGGAACTTTTCAGTGAGATGACCAACCTCAGAGTACAGAACAAAGATCTGCAGGAACGGTGCCTGAAAAAGAAGAGAAAGTGCTTTGGGCTTTTCCAGAAGAAGGACTCCGCTGCTTCATCACTTCAGCTCCTGAGCCTAAAATCTAACCCTAAAAGCTGTACCTGAAAAAGAAGCCGTGACAGATAAATCGTTCCTGCCAGTTTTGAGCCAAATATCAGGTTAAAGTCAGTGATTTGAAGAGCAACAGGAACATATACAAGGAGGAGAAAATCTGACTTCATCCTCTTTGTGCTCATGTTTAAGAATTTACTAACCAGAAGTGGACGTGATACATGAACTCCATCCTGCAACCTCTGCTAACTCTCAGACTCTTCACTGAGGAGCTCCACAGCTAACTGCAGCTGTGGAGTTTAAACTTGGGTGCTGGTTGATCAGGTACAACGCAGACACCCTGACCACCTTCAGAGATGCCGTTGAGTCACTGTATTTCAATAAGAAGAGTGCCTAACCTCAATCCAACTAATTAAGCCATCTCTATTACTTGGTTAAGGTATGTAATGCCGAAAAAATCCTCCAGATGGCACTGTAAATGTAAACAGTTGGTTCTTCTTCCCCTCTGCCAACCAGGAAGTCAGAAAAAAACATCCAACATATTTTGAGTGTTTTTGATTAAACTAAGGTAGGTAGGTATCGTTTTTTGGCATATGACAGTGTTAGAGGACTTACTGAACAGACATATGGGACTTGACAGCATAAAAAAATGAAATTAAATTTTTAATATTTTTTTTTAACTGGTTGATTTGTCACTTAATGGTGCTAATGCTAACATAACCCAAATTCTATTAAAATTGATTATATGCCATTAAATCAACCCACTGGGCCCGTTTTGTTTATCATTTGCTGTCAAAAATTCACATTAAGTTAGCACAGCAAGAATAAGCTGAAAGAATTTTGCCAGTGACTAATTTTTGTAACTTTCTGAGTTAATATTATTAATAACTGTAAAACTCAAGAGTAAACATGTGGAACTCATAATTATCACAACTAATTACCTTTTAACTAAGTGACACTAGCTGGTAAATTAATATTACTAAGTTGTCAAAATGATATTTTCATGTTTTATAAATACTAGATGGATGCTTAACAATGATATGGCTTAAGACCACACGTTCCTGTGGCTGATTAGTACAGCCATGGAGTTGAAACCCTGAAGACCAACCGCTACTGACGTAGCCTGACATATTTTCGTACCTTATCTGTGGAATCAGCGCGTACAAGTCGTCATTCAAACAAAGGTAAGTCAGCTCGAGTACTGCGAGTGAAATGTGTTTGATTTCCCTGCAAACATTCAGATTAGTGCAGCATAAATTCATTCATGAGGGGAAATTACAGTGAGAACATGTGGAGGCTGTTAGAGGGATAACATAGTGAGTTCAGTGCATTGATGTGATATTGTCCTGAAGGATTTAGTTATTCTTTATGGTTCAAGAAATTGCAATAATTTATTCATATTTATTATAAATAATTCTAATTATAGATCTTGCTTCAATATTTGTATCTTGTGTCACTAAAAATACATTTTAATTTTATACATTGATTAATGACCTGCAGAATCTCCTTATCATATTAAGTGATTCATAATTGTCACTTTATGCTTTCTCCATCTTGAAAGTGATTACATCCTTGCATTACATACTTTAGGTTCATTCTCTGCAGGCAGGTTTCTGAAAGAGAACAGGGAGATTTGGAATATAACCTGTAGCGTTCTATAGATGGACACATAAAGAAATGAAAAATTACATGTATGTGCTAACTTTCTAAACACTTTGTTACATTTATGATAAAGTAGATAAAACACATTTATCTTTGTCTGTGTGTGTTTCAGGTACTGCACTCTCAAAGACTGAATGAACCAGCATTGCAGCCATGGGTCACTGTGAGCATCACAGGGAAGGTTGAAGCCGCCCACTGCACCTGTGTGGCCGGAGTCATGGAGATCTGCACCCATGTCGCTGCTCTTCTGTTTAATGTAGAAGCAACAGTGCAGATCTGTGGCACAAGGACTGTTACAGATGAACCTGCATACTGGGTTTTGCCTGGTAATATGACCAAGATACAGCCAGAGGATGGCCATAAGATAGACTTCTCCTCTACAGCTGCCCAAAAAAAGGCTCTTGATCAAAACATAAACAGACCATCCGTATTGAAAGGTAAAAGGAGCCGTCCTCAAAAAAGAAAAATCCCACCTGCTACTGTGGAGGAGTTGATACTTTGCTGGAACACAGTAAAGCTGTGGGTTGTGGGAATGACCCATAATGTTTTATCTAGGGGTCTAGATTTATGCCTGTAGTGCACTGCCATGTAAATAATTTGCATTTACTGAATATGTACTGACTGAGTACCACTGTTCAAACGTTGAATAAAGAAACAAACTAATTTTTGCCTCTTTTTTTTTTTTTTTTTTTTTTAAAAATTAAAACCACTTTATAGAACATCACATCAGTTACAATGTAGAATCAATGTCATTTATAGTTTACAAATGACAAAATGTTTACACAAAATCATGACAGTGTTTACATGATATCACCCACTACTAACATTATTTACTGTATCTTTTGAAAAAAAAAATGCCACTATTTAAACAGCACAAGACTTAAGAATATTTAACAGGAGCAAGTTTCATTTTTCCCTGGTTTTACTACCACACTGTTCACCAAACGCAGCGAACCTTCACCATCTTATCCTGAAGGGTCACATCTTCACCCTCACATGGAAGAAGTAATCTGATTGGCATGGTGGTAAGTTTGAAGCAGGTCCCTTGTGTAGCGCTGGAACCCAGTCACGATGTGTTTCATCCATTTCATAGGCTGGTTTGCTGCAATAATGCCAAATAATTAGCAACTCTATAAATAGAACGTAGTTCTGCAAAATCACTCAGTAGGATGTTTGTTCTAATTTGCTATGACCTCAGAGTGCATCGAAAATAAAACTAATAGGCTATAAAGAGTACTTATTTAGAACTTACCCGAATGAAAATGTCTGGAACACACCAACAGATATCTGGGGATGCTAGAGAACTGGATATCAGCTCGTCGCACAGCTGTTATCCAGGCTAGACGCCTTCGTTTGGTAACATCCGATACACGAGCTGCCTCATGTTGCTTCCAGGTTGGGAAAGAATGAAAAGACAAACCCTTTTCAAGCTTATTCTCTTGCCGGTCGTGCGATCGAACATTGCAGCGGACCACACAGCCTTCGCTCCCTTTTCGCTTGCGCTTTGTTTAGACCCCCAAAATGGCGGATCGGGCCAAAATCCTTTCCATGCCCACCCCCGTGACATCACGCTCCAAAGCCCTATACATTTCATTGCAATGTTGACCCTGTGCTAACTTGCATATGACAAACGAAAATGAATCTGAAAGGCCTCAGATAGTTGAGAGTGAGAAAAAAATTGCGTTCATGTTTGCAATTTTGTCTTGTTACACAATATTTGGAATTAAATAAAACAAACAAAACTCCACATTTTAGGAAATATTAGTGGGTGTTTTCGTGTTTGCTTTTTTGTACTACTTGGACACTAAAGTGGCCCTCCAGTGAGATGACGGTGCCAGAAGTGGCCTGCGGCTTATTTGAGTTTGAGACCCCTGATTTAGGGCATTGCCTGTAACACTCTGCCTATTGCCTTCATATTAAATAATTTTTGTATAATAATTTTTAAAAATATTTCTTCACACATGGGCCGTGAGATAGAGAGACAGGCATTAGAGCCTCTTATTGTGTGTTTTGTTTGGGTTTCCACCGGCGTGGAATTAACTGTGACGGATACATTTACTCATATTTTGTATTTTAAATACGTAACGCCAGTACATATATTACGTTACTCCCCAACACTGCCTGTTGATGAGATCCTGAGATCCGCTCCTAAAACACCGGCCTCCAACTCCTAAAGAGACATGGGTATCCCTAAATTTAGCAAATATTAGCTTCAGGCTAGTTTGCTACGATGAATAGGCTAATACCAGCATTTTACCACAACCTCACCAGATGTAGCTAAAAAACCTAAACTAATGTCCAGCCCAGTGGGACAGCAAGGAAAGATGACAAAAAATGATTACTTACCTGCGGTTTAGAGGATCAAGCTGAAATTGAAGCAGCCATTGAAAGACGGGAAGAGAGAAAGATGGCAGCTTGGTCAGCACTAGTGGCCTAATGTATGCAAATACATGCGGGTCGGAATCCCCCCAGCGCACCCCCGGACGCCAAAACAGTGCCAGCAGATTGAAACTGAAAAAAGTGGATTGAAACTGAAAAAAAAAATTGTAAGCGAAAACAAAAAATTTACAGTTTCACCCTGTTGCAGGCGAAAAAACAATGGGACAATCTAGAAAAAGATACAAAGTATGTACAGTAGTATTGAAATATGTATTATGGAAACTTATTCATGTAAACCTGTACTGTTGCTGTTTTGGTGAACTGCCACTTTTGATTTCCTCTGCCTTAAGGATGCAAGTATCCCGCGTCAGGTGAGGGGGTGAGTGGGAAGACCACTGCTGCTACATGGCCCTGGTTTGCCCTCATGGATGAGGTGTTAGGACAGAGGCCTTCTACTAGGCCTCCAGTCATAATTGCCTTCATCCAGGAGGACACTCCAGGGCCCAGTTCAGCAGTGGGCACCCAAGTTCAGGATGAGGAACAGCAGGAGGATGAGGCCCAGCTGGAGCCAAGACTGGAAAAGAGAAAGAGGGACAGGGAGGATGAATTCCTGGAATTAATCAGAGAGGACATGTACGGTGGCCCTGAAGTGCAAACCACAAAAACAAATCACAAAACGCACAACAAATTGAAAAGCGCAAAAACAAATTGAAAAGCGCAAAAACAAATCACTTAACGCAAAAACAAATTGAAAAGCGCAATTGAATTGAAATGCCTAGTACTGTACAGTTATTAAATTAAATAAAAATAACTACAGATAAGAGGCAAACCAGGTTGTAGTGCGAATCGGTTAATTAACTTATTGCAGTTACAGTGCTGATGTAAACATCTATGTTTGTTGGGAGCAGTTCTGATTGTACAGTCTGACAGCTGCAGGGAGGAAGGACCTGGGAAACGCTCCTTCATGCATCTAGGATGCAGCAGTCTGTCACTGAAGGAGCTCTGCAGTTCAGCAACATTTCCATGCATGGGGTGGGAGAAAGATTCATGAACAAAGTGGTGCACACAATCCTGTTAATACAGATATGACAAGTAATATTCTAGCACTCTAACAATGCAATACTAAAAGCATACCTGCCTGTTAACAATAATCGTGGTCCAGGGGTACCTCCTCCAGGGCAGACACCTCAGCAGAAAGCTGGTCCCGCCAGGGAGCACCACTACCTGTCTCCAAACCAGTCTCCCCCTGATCTTGCACGTCATCCTTGGGCTCATCCTCCTGGGCCACAACGTCACCAGCACCGAGGCAGATGTTGTGCAGAATAGCACATGCTGTTATGACCTGAAACAGATGTTCTGTTTTGTAAATAACGTGTTTATACATGAACATACACTGCAGTTCCCATTATGTCAGTATGATTATTCAAAAAACAATGGCTCTGCAGCCTGTTGGAGCAGGGGGGCTGGGAGGAGGAGTTGGCCGTCTGACTGGGGTCTGGTATGTGGGGCCTCCATAGACTTGTAGTCAAGACCGCTTAATCCGAGACCAAGACAAGACGAATACCAGAGGGTATCGAGACCAAGACAAGACCAAGACCAAAACCAAGTAGACGAGACCAAGACCGAGACCAAGTCGAGTCGAGACGAGACCAAGACCAAGACCGAGACAAAAAAGTCTTTAAACTGCAGCCAGATGCTGCTTCGTTTACGGGTGTCAGGCATATTTATGTGTTTTTGCTTTCACACAGCCCTCCTCACCGCTGTCTACTGTCTCACTCACTTACTGAGAGGAGAGACGCACGCTCCACTTGACTGTCGCGTCTCTCACCCTCTCCGTTTTTCACATAATGATATTATCCTATATCGTCGCATGTGATTGGCCACAACATGGAGGGATTGGAGCATAACTGAGCCACTGTGTGAGAGCTGAGCAGCAAAAGGAAATTAAGTGAGGGTAGAAATGACTGAAAGATTATAAGGCTCTGTTTTGAGTTTTGTTCAAAAAAAAAAAATGACTTCATATAGGAAAAAAAAAAAAATCACATATGCAGGACACCTTAAACTGTATCAAGACACAGGGACTAAACCCCAATTCAACCAGACCCAGAACTGATCCGGAATTAAAACAGGACTACAACAGTTCAAAATCAGGACTACTTAGGACTTAACCAAAACAGAACCAGAATCAGAACTAGATGATAGTAGCACTAAAAATCATCATAGACCTGCACTACACTTATTTTTTAATTCTACCAAAGTAAACTATTTAGATTCAGAAAAGTTTATATAATTATTTAGCCTTCATAAGCCTGCATAACTTAATAAATATAGAATTTGAAAAGTAACAAATGGTATCTAAAAAGTTACACTATGTACTAGATACATGTTCTGATGAGTTTTGGCAAACAACCATTTGACTAACGTGTGTCTCACCTGCTCTTGTTCCATCTCTGTTTTGTCCTCTTTCTTCATCTCCCTCTCTCTCCCTCTCTGTTCCTCTCTCTCCCTCTCTGTTCCTCTCTCTCCCTCTTTGTGCTGACAATCAAGCCAAACACCAACATCATCAAATATACAGTTGAAACCAGATATTTACATACTCTTCAGATAAAAACACAAACATTGTAACATCAAATCAGACTAAATGTTTATTTTTTTAGATTGATAAATATAAAAAACATATTTGTTAACTTTTGTATTTTGTATTCAAAACTGAGCCACACTTATGGAGCTCCACGATTCTTTTCCTGGTGTTTCGGTTGACATTTCTTGATTTCCCCATTTCAAAGAAACAGACTCTGTGTTTTGCCTTATATGCATCCACAGGTGTGTCACCAATTTACTCACATGGACTCTACTAACCTATCAGAAGCTTCTTAAGCTCAGAAAGGAATTGTCTGGAGTTTTCTTATTAAGTAACAATAAACTTAGTGTATATGTACTCCTAAATTTGATGAAAGTCATTAAAATAGACAGCTCCCTCTTTTTATTCTGACATTTAACTAATTCAAAAGATATTTCAACATTTATTTATCTAAAACAAAACAAGTTTACTCTAAATTGATGTTTAACAGTAAAAAAAAAAGTTTTTATGTTTTCTCCCTAAAGTGTATGTAAACATCTGGTTTCATCTGTGAATATACTGCTGTGTATTGAAATTCCTCTTGTTTTGCATAGAAATATACTGAACAACATACAAAGCATAATATATAAAATAACATCTACCTGAGTTTTTTCTTTGAAAGAAGCTCCTTATGTCCATTGTTGTGTTCATCAGTACACAATTGAAACCCATTTAGAGAGTTTGTTTAGCCGTGGAGGGTAAGAACTGAAAATATGAAATGTAAGCTAAGACTCTCTAAAAAATCAGCATTGTCGTTCGGCTTTTTATTTATCCATTTGTTGATTCACTCAAGAGCAACAAAAGCATAACCAACTGATCAGTTTATATCGATCTTTTGTGATACACAGTCATATTTACATTATTTGTACAGTACAAATGATTTGCTTTGGTACCTGGTCAAACTTAAGCTCTCCTCTGTCTGCAGCAAACTCGCAGGGAGCAGCTTCTCCCCCCTCGCTTACATGTGTGCTGCGCTCAGTCGCCTAGTGCCTGAGCTCGGATCATACCAAAATTAGGGGAATTTCTGACGGTGCGCTCTGCGCTTCGTGTGTTGTTTTTGTTTTATACAGTTGTCAGTCAGGCATCTAACTAACAAATTACACTCCAAAAGACCCCATGCTTCTGAAAAAATGACCCTGGCTTAAGCCCAGTATGCCCCCCGCCCTCCCCGCTCCGCTGATGGTTGACTCCAAATCTCCCGAACACTACGTCGATTTAAGAACGCAAGACCAAGACCAAGACCGAGACCAAAGTCAGTCGAGACCAAGACAAGACCAAGACAAAAGTCCGTCGAGACCAAGACGAGACCAAGACCACGTAAAAGTGGTCTCGAGAACGGTCTCGAGACCAAGACCGGTCTCGAGACATCCAACTCTAGGCCTCCCTGCTGCTGCCGAGCCGGGGCAGTCTGCTTCTCTCCACCCCAGGGAAAAGGGTAACACCACCTGGGTCTGGGTACAGTTTCCCCCTCCGGGGGCAAGGGTACCTAGACCTGGGGCTTAGAGTACGCTTGGGGAGTGTGATTGTGTGTACAGTGTCTCTTTATGTCTGTCTCCACGTTGGTTGAGTGTGGAATAATTGCTTATGAGAGCATGAGGGTGGGAATGGATGTCTGTATCTGTGTGTGCCTGTATGTCTGTGTCTATATGTCAGGTTGGGTATCAGACGCCACCTCTCTAGGGACATCTCAGGCCCTCCAAGGTATGGAGGCCTATCTCCCCCCA
The DNA here is from genome assembly GCF_013358895.1 of Oreochromis aureus. Taxonomy (NCBI): domain Eukaryota; kingdom Metazoa; phylum Chordata; class Actinopteri; order Cichliformes; family Cichlidae; genus Oreochromis; species Oreochromis aureus. The sequence continues at coordinate 21,903,264 of NC_052944.1, read as the reverse complement.
CCACTTCCCCTGCCAGTGGCAGACGCCCTCAGACATCGGTGCGTTGGTGGTTCTTTGTGTCTGGGGATGGGCGTCCGGGTACCCACCGGCTCACTCCTTGGTGGCTGCTTATCGGGGCCTGGAGCCTGGGGCTCGCTCGGGCCACTTCGGGGGTGGGGTGCCCTCGGCCTCTCGGCCTGGGGCTCGGTCACTCTGGCACAGCTGGCTGCCGGCGGAGCTCACGGGCACGTCACTGCAACCCCCCCTGGCTTCTGCTCCGCAGCTGCTGAGTGACCCCTCGTCTGGGACTCTCCTCAGCTCTTTCTGGGATAATGGTGCAGCTGCCCCTCTGTTGGTCTTCCTTGGTCTCTTGTGTTCTGAGGGCCTCTGGATGTCTGGAGTCTTGATCTCCTCCATACCTGCTTCATGCCCTGGAGGACTGGGCTGTGGCTCCCCACACCCTCTAGCAGATCATTACATGAAGGAACCTTTTAAATACAAGCGCGCTCATGCTCACAGGTGTACACACGGGTGATCACACACACTAACTACACCCTTTTTGGCTCCTACCTCAAAGCACATTGTGCGCTGTTGATCTTACGTGCTGCACAATAATGTTTAATATTTAGTATTTACTGTTACATTCCCATAGATCATCGTGATGTTGTTTATTATGTTGCTCTTTTTTTTTCTTCTGCTTGTTTTCTCTTTTTTCTTTCTCAACAGGTGATCCAGGTGATTGATATATGTATTTTTTGTCTGCTTATTTTGTTGGTTTTTGTTTTTTGCCCTTTATCCCCGTCCCTCTTCCCCGCTGTTTTTCTTTCCCTTTCTTTTCCCCAGTCAAGTCTGTCCCGTATTTAACAAGTGAAAATAAAATAAAATAAACAATAAAAGGTGAATCAAATAGACCATTACGGCAAGGCTGGGATGGTCCATTTGGTAAAGTAAATCCGTTGGGCATCTTTCTTCGCCTTTAGACAATAATTCTGATGTCAAAAGAGCCAAACGGGACAGGCAAAAAACAAAACAACAAAAAACCAAAAAAACCCCAAAACAAAACAAAACAAAACAAAAAAAAAACCACAAAAAAAACAATGGCTATGTATTCTACTGACTTACATGTGGTACAAAGGTGTGGTGCACCTCCAGCGCTTGAAGGAAGATGGAACCTCGTCTTCATCATTCCAAAAGCACACTCTATAATAGAGCGTGCCCTGGAATGATGAGAGTTGAAGCGCTGGGCTCCCACATCTTGGACTGGCCTCTTGTAGGGAGTGATGAGGGGGAGTGGGTGTTGGAGACATGGGTACCCTCCATCTGCAAGGATGAAATGCCCTGGAAGAGGGTAGATGGCCTGCCAGTACAGTGGGCTGTTGCGGAGCACCCTGGAGTCATGCACTGACCCAGGCCAGCCCACATATGTATTAATGAAGCAGCCCTGATGTACACAAACCGCCTGCAGGATTAAGGAGGGGGCCAATTTCCTGCTCCTGTAGCACTGACCGTCAGGTTATGGATGTGGCTGTTTTTGTTGTTTACAAAAATGAGTTTACGTGTCAAAACATTATTTTCATTATTGTGCTTGAGGGAAATGTACTAAAATGTACTGGTTCACTGTAAAGGATGACGGAGTAAATACTCCTATATGAAAATCACGTCTACAGTGGTAAATATTGGAGTTTTAAGCTAGTAAACCGTTTTCAAACACACACTTCAAAATATCAAGGGGGGAAAAATGGATACATGTATTTTTCACTGTACCTGAATGTGGTTATGTCTTAGTCACAACAAAATCACTCGTCTGTGACGACTGATTTGTTGTAGCTCTTCAAGCAGAAGACAGACGAGAGTAGCGAGTATGTTTTCCGCATCCATTTCACTGATCGGGAGAAGTGGTAAGGGCATGTACAGCTGGGTGACTCAAATTTGAAGGCCAGACCATCCCATTTCACAAGCCTCGCACTTCCGGTCTTCGAGGATGCGGCCCACGTAGACCGCAAAGGACGCGTCCTCCAAGGCTGCAGACCCTGAATTGGGATACAGCCAAGGAAAGCAAAACATAAGACACAGACCTTCAAAGTAAAACGGGAAACACACCAACTGAATTTACAGACACAGCCTCAAAGACACGGGTTTCGCACAGAGACATGACAGACTTGGAAACAGAGGGAACATAGAGACAGGGATGACTAGACAGGAGACGTGGGACCAGGACAGGCACAGAGAAAACATGGGGACAGAGACTGAATGCAGAACTGGAACTGTCAAAATAAAACGCGATGCACAGAGACACAGACTAGATACAGAACAGAGCACGGGAACCAAAACCTAAGAACTAGAAATCTTAGCAGAAGACATAACCAGAATTAAACCGAAACATAAGATAATACAGGGAGTGCAGAATTATTAGGCAAATGAGTATTTTGTCCACATCATCCTCTTCATGCATGTTGTCTTACTCCAAGCTGTATAGGCTCGAAAGCCTACTACCAATTAAGCATATTAGGTGATGTGCATCTCTGTAATGAGAAGGGGTGTGGTCTAATGACATCAACACCCTATATCAGGTGTGCATAATTATTAGGCAACTTCCTTTCCTTTGGCAAAATGGGTCAAAAGAAGGACTTGACAGGCTCAGAAAAGTCAAAAATAGTGAGATATCTTGCAGAGGGATGCAGCAGTCTTAAAATTGCAAAGCTTCTGAAGCGTGATCATCGAACAATCAAGCGTTTCATTCAAAATAGTCAAGAGGGTCGCAAGAAGCGTGTGGAAAAACCAAGGCGCAAAATAACTGCCCATGAACTGAGAAAAGTCAAGCGTGCAGCTGCCAAGATGCCACTTGCCACCAGTTTGGCCATATTTCAGAGCTGCAACATCACTGGAGTGCCCAAAAGCACAAGGTGTGCAATACTCAGAGACATGGCCGAGGTAAGAAAGGCTGAAAGGCGACCACCACTGAACAAGACACACAAGCTGAAATGTCAAGACTGGGCCAAGAAATATCTCAAGACTGATTTTTCTAAGGTTTTATGGACTGATGAAATGAGAGTGAGTCTTGATGGGCCAGATGGATGGGCCCGTGGCTGGATTGGTAAAGGGCAGAGAGCTCCAGTCCGACTCAGACACCAGCAAGGTGGAGGTGGAGTACTGGTTTGGGCTGGTATCATCAAAGATGAGCTTGTGGGGCTTTTTCGGTCGAGGATGGAGTCAAGCTCAACTCCCAGTCCTACTGCCAGTTTCTGGAAGACACCTTCTTCAAGCAGTGGTACAGGAAGAAGTCTGCATCCTTCAAGAAAAACACGATTTTCATGCAGGACAATGCTCCATCACACGCGTCCAAGTACTCCACAGCGTGGCTGGCAAGAAAGGGTATAAAAGAAGAAAAACTAATGACATGGCCTCCTTGTTCACCTGATCTGAACCCCATTGAGAACCTGTGGTCCATCATCAAATGTGAGATTTACAAGGAGGGAAAACAGTACACCTCTCTGAACAGTGTCTGGGAGGCTGTGGTTGCTGCTGCACGCAATGTTGATGGTGAACAGATCAAAACACTGACAGAATCCATGGATGGCAGGCTTTTGAGTGTCCTTGCAAAGAAAGGTGGCTATATTGGTCACTGATTTGTTTTTGTTTTGTTTTGAATGTCAGAAATGTATATTTGTGAATGTGGAGATGTTATATTGGTTTCACTGGTAAAATAAATAATTGACATGGGTATATATTTGTTTTTTGTTAAGTTGCCTAATAATTATGCACAGTAATAGTCACCTGCACACACAGATATCCCCCTAAAATAGCTAAAACTAAAAACTACTTCCAAAAACATTCAGCTTTGATATTAATGTGTCTTTTGGGTTCATTGAGAACATGGTTGTTGTTCAATAATAAAATTATTCCAAAAAAATACAACTTGCCTAATAATTCTGCACTCCCTGTATTAATTAAAACAAAACACTGAGTCATCAGACTCAGAACCATGACATAAACTTGCTTCTTACAGTGGTGAGAGTTCCCTGGTCTTGTGACATTAAGTATTATTTGATTACTGTTTACATGAACAGAGAAATATGTTAGTACTTGAATGTTTAGTTCTCACTTTTGATACATTTGACGACTGAATGTTGTACAACTAAAAGCAAAACTGAAACTTTGAGATTTGATAAGATTTAAGATGTATACATGAGGCTGTACACACTCACACATACATTCAGTTGGGTCGGGTGTAACCGAAACAACTCGTAATTTTTTAAAGGGCCGCAAGAGATGCTTTTATTTCATTTAAGCGGGCACACTATTCATTTTATTTTTTACAATTAGGGTTATCATTTTGCTTTATACTCTTTCTGTACAAATTGGACAGTCTTTCTTATGCATTGTAACAATACAAGAGTCGCTACTTAACAGCTATTCTTGTGTCTGAGTCATTGTTACTGCTCAACACTTTGGCTCCCTATGAATTTGGTTTCTTCTGATTCTAGCCAGGGGTCTTATTACTAGCCCAAGTAGTTATTGTGCTGTAATTCATTTTTATATCTCTAAAAGTGGTTACAATAAGGTGAGCCCAGTGACGGCTGCACTAAACAATAAGGGCGTGCGATACTGCAAATTTTGGTATTGATCCGATATCAATACCAATTGATCCAATACCAGTACTGATACTTTTAACCTGTTAGGCCCCCAGGGGTTTTCTGAGCTTCCTGTTCGAAAATGAAATTTACACTATTTACACTACCATTTATTGCTACCAAATCTACACTACATATTTACACCTTCATTTATTGATGCTCATCATGCCACATTTTAAAAGGTTTTTTTTAATGTAAGGGACATCACAAGCCCTACAATAAATTGGGGTTTTCACCCTCAGGATTGCAGCATCCTGGCACCTCCTGCAATATCGCCTTGAAACTGCTGCATTGCTGTTAGTGATGGCCTGCTTGACGCTGACGCTCCAGCGCGTGTCAAAAAAAAACAAAGAAGCACTGTGTTGAGACTTGATTCGTTTGGCCAGAGTCACGTGATCAGTGACGTCCGCAGCTTCATTTAGAACCTAACTGCTTTGGTACCTGATTTAATGGTTTATAAGGAAGTGAAACATTTGCGGGATTTGTGTAGTGTTTTGATGGTGAGAGACAGCGAACCACTGATCATTCTATTCAGAGATACGGAGGAAGAGAGGAGGTTCCGTTGTGTGTGGGAGTATTTTGAGTTGATTTTGATCAAACGGGTGGGTTTGCCAGCTTCGTGTTCTTGTTGTTTGCTTTTGTTTTGTTAACTTAAAATGTCGAAAATCTGCTTTTCATAATATAAATATCATTAAATGACTTTAAATTTAATGTAATAAAAATATATATAAAAATATAATAATCGTAAAATGTTATTCTACAAAATGTGCAGCAATTTAATTTGTTTATTCTTTTTAGCTGATAGTCTGTGGGACCCAGGAAGACCGTATACCTGCATCTCTACCAGTTTCTGTGCACCTCTTCTGTTCCATGTGAGAGGATTTTCTCTAAGGCAGGAGAAATTATCTCCAACAAAAGAAACAGACTCAGCCATCGCACAGTGGAACAAATTCTCTTCTTAAATAAAAACAGGATAACCTTAAATGCATCATATTTTTACTTTACAAGTTCATAAGCATTTTCCTTTTCCAGTTCACAATCAATTCTACCCTCAGGTCAAAAATATGTGTAAGAAAATTGGCCTAATATCATTTTATTTATAAAAATACCTTTCCAGCTGTCCAGTGGTTAATTGCATAAGTACATGGAGGCAGGACCTCACAGCAGAAGCATACTCCATAATGTGTTGTACATTATTATATGTGTATTATATGTATTTTTCATCTATTGTATTTACAAACATTAAGAAGTCACAAGCAAACAAAGATCAGACCATGGCACGTGTTTAAACAAGGAAAGTTTAGTGATCCAAATTTTTTATTAAACAAATAGACATGGCAATGTTTTCACTACCCCAAAAAATACATGTTCAAAGCAATACAATGGCGGCCCAATATCAGACAGAATTATGAACTCCACTCTGTAGAGTGGGCAACCATAATGAAGCAGTTCATTTTGTTTTGTAGATTCAAGCTGCTCTTCATATGTTTGGCCACCAGATGTCACCAGAGAGGCCAGTGTTGAAATGCTTCGAGTAATGAACCGTTTTTCAACACAAGCTTCAGAGCTTCAGAAAGCTTTGCTGCCAAAATAACGTGGCATGCAGGTGAGTTTAGGCATTGGTGTTGGTGGTGGTGATGCTGAGACAACAGCAAAGTCAAGCATCTCCCGGAACTTTTTTTGTGTCACTGGCAGTGTTGGGCAAGTTACTTTAAAAAAGCAATTAATTATAGTTACTAGTTACTTCTTCAAAAAAGTAACCGAGTTAGTAACTGAGTTACAAGATTCTAAAAGTAATTAATTACTTGAAAAGTAACTATTGCGTTACTTTTAAAAAAATGTTTAACCCTCTGGGGTCCAGAGTATAATTGGCCATTTTTGACTACTTTTGACTTTACCTCTACATTTCACCTTTAAAAACTATTTACTTTGGTTTGTTTGGTATCATTCTTCTATCAGCACAACCTCATGTGTCTGAATTTACAGTTATGTTTTTATTTTGACATACTGTATTAACACAATTGATCTAAAATCAGACAAAAAACATAAAGTCCGAGTAGAAAAAGTTATATTTTTTACTGTAACAACCACAAACATGTTTATTGAATCATACTTCATAACTTTAAATGCAAATATAAATTGTCAATTTTAAAATCCTATGCACAAGTTTTGCAAACAACAAAGTTATTTACAGCCATTTACCTTTTTTTAAATAACCATTTCTGTCATGATCCTGAGTCCACGACTCAGTGATTTTGGGTTTGTGTATTTATTGTTATTATTTTCATTATTATTTGTGGGCTGTTTTGGGATGGTTTGTGTTTTGGGTTTTTTGATACTGGGTTTGTGCTCCCTCTGTTGGTCCCTGGTGTTAGTGTTCCCCTGTCTCGTCAGGTTAATCAGGTCCAGCTGTGTCTCCCACCTGTGTGTGATTTCCCAGTGTCCCTCTGTGTATTTATAGTGTGTGTTTCCCTCAGTTCCTCGTTGCGTCGTCTGTGTTCATCCCCTGTGTCACCCTGCCTGCTCTCCCTGCTGTCTTCCCTCCATGTTCAGGTTTGCTGCTCTTTGGTTTAGTTTCTCCCAGTTTAGTTCACCCTTGGTTCTGTTTTACCATCTCCACTTTATGTTTGGTATTCGTAATAAATCACCCTCACGTCTTAATAAGCGCTGCATTTGAGTCCTCCTTCCACACCTCACACGGCCGCTGCCCCGAGCCGTGACAATTTCAAACTATTTACATAACAATCAGCTGTTCTGCATTAAATAAGATGCCACAAATTATTTGTGCCACTCCAAAAAAATAATTTCTGTCCACTATAAAGGAGAACATCACAGCCTGATACCTGCAGGTCTGACAGCAGCAGGTGTATCACACCTCCTGTTTTTTACCTGGAGACAGCAGTCGCCTCATTGTTCTGACACACAACATCAAACTATCTACAACACTACACACTAACTACACAAGACAACACATTAACTACACACTCCAAACACGCGAAACGTCACAAATCTCTCACGTAGGGGAGATCGTGGCTCAAGAGTTGGGAGTTTGCCTTGTAATCGGAAGGTTGCCGGTTCGAGCCCCGCCTTGGACAGTCTCAGTCGTTGTGTCCTTGGGCAAGACGCTTCACCCGTAGCCTACTGGTGGTGGTCAGAGTGACTGTGGCTACAATGTAGCTTGCCATCACGTGTGTGTGAATGGGTGGATGATTGGATGTGTAAAGCGCTTTGGGGTCCTTACACTGTAAAATATAACTTGTTGTTTCAACTTAAAAATATGAGGTAAAGGGCTGCCTTAAAATTTTAAGTTAAGTCAAGAAATAGAGTTTGTTCTTATAACACAACCAATTGTTATCTTAATGAAAAATCACATGTTGTCTAAACTTTCATCTTAGTTTAGTTGACTGAGATTTATTAGTCAGTTCAACTCCTTTAATTGTCATCTTTACTTGGGAAAACCCTTTCAGCTAAATTAAAATAATCTATTGTTTAAACTCTTGTCCTAGTTCAGTTGACTTGGGTTTTTTAGTTAATTCAAATACTTTAGTAGTTCTTTTAACTTAGGAATCTATTTTAGCTTAACTAACATAATTTGTTAGCTAAGTTGATTTAAGTTTATTAATTAACTGAGCTCCTTAAGGTAGCTGAGTGAACTTGTAAATCAGTTTCATTTTAATTATCAGAGTTGATTGACTGGATGTAAAGAAAAATGTGTATTAAACATCTTAAGTTTTGTTTGTTTTTTTTTGGCTTTCTAACATCCATTTCAGCAAAACTACCTGTTAGGTTTATCTTAGATCTCAGGTTTAAATATCTACATTCCTTTAAATTAATTTTCTGTTGTTTACAGAAAAAAAAATAAAACCCCACAGATTCCATTAAAGTCTATCTGATCATTTCATACAGAAAGTTTGTTTTAAGAACATGACAAGACAATTACTCATGAGCACCCAACATTCACCATTTATTGTGCCATCTTAGTCATCTGAGAAACAGAAAAATCAGTGACGTAGCTCATCTTTCTCACAATCCATCAAAACTCAAAGGCTGCTCCTGTGAAACAATAAATTTGAACTTGGTCTTGAGCCCAGTTTGGGTGAAGATGAAATTCTGACCAATACTCTAGGAGCAGTAGTGATTCTTGTGAAGTAACAACATAAAGTCTGCATTAATGTAATGTATCAACGGGACACTTGCTATTTTAGAAAAGTTATTCTTTACATTTACAAAATTTTTAAACTTCATTGTGCTCAGTCACACCTGTTAGCATAAAACTTGAAATATTAAAATAGTACAAAACCTTTGATAAGTGACAGTAAAGATCAGTTTATAATAACTAAGACATCAAACTCTTGTATTTGTCTTCGTTTACAATTGCAACAAATTCCACAGAACCAATATCTCTGAAAATGACTGCATGCTTCTGAAACATTTGATAATATGGATATTTCAGAAACATTAGTTTGAGTCTGCTCAATTGCAAAACAAAGGAAAAACTACTGACTTGCATGAGATAAGCATCTGCAAAGTCCACCATTATATTGTTGTTCACATAAGTTTCTTAAACCATGAACAAATGAGTAATTGTCTAATCTGGAATGTAAAGTGTAGTCATTTAGTGACATACAAAAGTGAGAATGAGAACTTGCAAGAATAAAAAACAAACAGTAAAATAAAAACTGTCCTTAACACTAAGGATCATACAATTACAGTTCTGCATGGCTTTCTGCCAGAGTCTGTTTCTTAGACCATGCACTAGTGAGATGCACTGCCTTCCACCAATGTTCATTAGGATGTTCTGAATGACTTCAAAGATGTCCTTAAGTTCCTTTGGATAGTCTATGTTGAGGGCAAAAGAAGGCCCATCAGCATGGAAATGGCACTTGAGACATCCCTCAGATTAGACAGGATTACTGCCGCCTCAAGGACAACCAACACATCGATGATGTCTTCTTCTTTCACCATCGCAATGCCAACTTTCATCCTCTTAGAAAACGTGTCTTCAATACCTGTCGGCTATAAAAGGGTTCAAAGACAAAAAAAAAAAAAAATTACACAATTACAATTACACAATATCCCGTGTGCTTAACAATTCATGTCTTTCCAAAGAAGAGCCATACTGATGCCTTGGATGATGGTGATTGGCTTTGGGTAACACTTATTAGTTAAAGTTTTTTCAGAATGAGATATGCACCCCCATGTTACAAATCCATTTCTTGCTTTAAACAAAGACCATGTTCATAAATAACTGAGCATGTCTTCAATTGCAGAATTCAAACAAAATTTTCAATTTAAATGGTAAATGGCCTGTATTTGTATAGTGCTTTACTAGTCCCCTAAGGACTCCAAAGTGCTTTACACATTCAGTCATTCACATACATGGGTGGATGACTGAATCGTGACTCAAGAGTTGACAGTTCGTCTTATAATTGGAAGGTTGCGGTTCGAGCCCTGGCTCCGACAGTTTCAGTCGTTGTGTCCTTGGGCAAGACACTTCACCTGTTGCCTACTGGTGGTGGTCAGAGGGCCCGGTGGTGCCAGTGTCCGGCAGCCTCGCCTCTGTCAGTGCGCCCCAGGGCGGCTGTGGCTACAATGTAGCTTGCCATCACCAGTGTGTGAATTTAAATCTACTTATGCTAAATATTGGCTGTGCTCTAAACCAAATCTGGCTGAGAATACATGAAATGTGCAAACTGCAGCTACACTACAGGATCAGATTATGGCTCCATAGACAATGCTTCTTTAATCAGTTTATTGATTAAAGTTTATTTTTTCCCCTATATTAACAGCATGAAAAAGAGCATATAGACATGGCTGAACAGGTTGCATAATTGGCACTGAATATCAACATCCACCTTTACCCAGCTGCCCAATGACTCTCGGCCAGTAACCTTTAATTGCTTACCCAGTCTACACAGTCTCTTTTCCAGGGTCCAGGACATTTCACCAAAGTATTGCCCCCACAGCTGTAGCAGCCACTGCAGCCCCTTAAATATCCTAATATCTCTGCCATTACAATATACAATGTGAGAAATCAAGCGTAAAGCTGAAGTGAACAGTACAGCAGCGAAATGTCAAAGACCCTGGTGAAGACATGAATAAACACAAGACACTAATAATATCAATGCTAGCTTGCCAGTTAGTTTCTCTGAAACCCAGACCAAATCCAGTGTCAAAGATCTTGTAATAATACATTTGGTGAGGAAAAAGTACACATGTTATCATGTGGCATCTGTTGTTTCATAGATGCCACATGTTTCATTTAAAATCCACTGTGGTGCTGTCATTATTAAATTTACTAAAAGAAACAATGCTAACCTTCACAGTCTTGAAAGTGTGTGAGGATCTTCCTTTAGAAAATGAGGTCCTCTGTCCTCTTCCTTTGTGTAGGGCTCTGGTCAAAGAAGTCAAAAAGAAAACAAAAACACTTTTTAAACAGTGTTTATGAAGCATGTAGACAGCTCCAAATTCACAGCTTTTTGATGCATAATTCCATCAATATATGATTATCATTGGAGATTTTGAATCAGGCTTATCAGGACATTCAAGTAGAATATGATATCCAACCTACCACCAATATACATAGATTCTGTAAAAGTTACCACACTAAATGTCCAGTTGTGAAATATGATGACAGACTTTACTTATCAGCTTTCTTTCAATGAGTTCATCAGTTGAACTGGATAACCTAAAACTTAAACAAAGGATTAGATTTCGCAGTTGAACACTTACATCATCTCCGAAGCATCTTATGAGCCTAGTTAGCCCTCCTATGCCGCTCTTGATTTTGTACAGCTCCACGAACCTCTCCATAATGGTCAAGCACAGCAAAAGGAACCCTTTCAGGTCAACAGATGTAAGACGGGCAAATTCTGCTTCAACCTGAGCAATAGAAGAAGAGGGTGGAGAGTACAGGCAGAATTAAAAAAGATTCTTTGAGACCCAAATTTAAGCAAACAGTCATCTGAGGCCCATTAGAGAAAACACAAACACACAAAAGCAAACAAACAAAAGATGCACTTTACCTGCCGTTCAGCAAACAAGGAAGTTCAGAGAACAATAAGCTCTGTCTTGAAATCTTTTAAAGTAGAATGATTGTGAAAATGACTTATGTGATGTAAAACTTTAGTAAGCGTGCGATTAAAAAAAGAACACTGAGTAAAAGGACAAGTAACAATTTCCTTATTCCTCAGATGTTTACCTTGATGAGCAATACTGTTTTAGTCCAACTGCCTCATTAAAGTTACACAACAGGCTTTTTACATTAAAGCCAGCAAGTCCATTACATACTCCTTTTTAGATCTGAAATACTGTGCAGATTCTGTGTATATGTAGTGGACAGCAATTTACCCCAAAGAGCGCAAAGTTTGCAAGTCCACCTCATTTAAATGACAAAGACAGATGTGATCATCTAGACCTGTGAAAATAAATTAATGACAAACTTGCAGTTATGGATGTTATTACAACCACAAGAACCTAAACAGTCTGCTCCATTGCTTTTGTTAATGAATCATTTGTTGGTAACACGTCTGAATATTTAGTTTATGCCACCTGCATGTGATCATCAATAGTGCCATATTACTTCTTAAGAAGTACCCTGACACTACAATCTTTATATCATTTGTTCTACAGAGCTATTAAATTACAATATAATCTGAGGTGTTTCCAGTATGACAAAATGCACAAATTGTAACTTACCATTTGACTCCACTGACAAAAATAAATCCCCAGCATCAAGTTTGGCTTCACAGACCTAAAATAAGTAAAATAAAAATATATGTTATAATTATATTGTTTTCGCCATTTATTCATGTTTGCTAATTTTCTGACATATAAACAATGTTAGTTTTGTTACAATACAGAGAATGCAGTTTAATTAAAAGGTAAATTATGCAAAAAAAAAAAAACTTCTGCAGTATACCATGCCAAAAATCAGTGTCTCTGATGCCAATTATTTTATCACTGCAGCTCTTTTAGTATGGAAACTCACACAATCTAGTCATACTGATCACAAGAGTTCAAAAATAAGTTAAAATGGTGAGCTGTTGTTAAGCATAAAGCATTTCAGGGTAACAAATAACTGCACAATAGAATTAAAGCAAAAAATAAACACACTGGAGGACTATCTGATAAAAACTAATATAATGCTGGTTTGTAGACCATATTTTGTCTCAGTCCTCAGTGCACTCTTGCAGCTTAGCATGCAGCAGTTAATAACAACTTAAGTGATTACAGAGGGGTAAACAGATGACAACAAGCATCGGAGTCCTGCCAAAAAGTTCTTTTTGAACCCAGCCAGTTATTGGAAATATTGCCAAAATGAACTTCCACCAAAATACAACAGCCTGTGAACTTGAAAGAAATTTACAAGTACAGAGACAATATGAAATAAGCTTTATTAATTAGCTGAGTTAGCTTGCTAATATCGCAACAGGGTGAGTGCACAACCTTAAAGCTAGCGGCACAATACTTGTGATTTGCTCAGCGCCACATTAAACCCATAAAAAAGGCCATGTGTCAGTTTATTAGGTCAAGTTTGGTCATGACACACAAGCTGGACCTTGTCGGCTAAAGTTACATTAGCTAAAGCAAACATTTCGGTAAAAAGAAAAACACACATCATGCCATAAATTCAAAACATGTTCCAACTTTTGTAGCTCTCTTTCCTTATAGTTATAACCAATGTTACTCACCTTGAAAGCATATTCCAAAGAAGACGATTAGAAAACGTCCAAGTAAAGTGAGCATGTCGTTAACCGCCAATTCCCCATGATGCACCTCGGTAGCAGTCACGTGAGGCAGTTTTGAATCCTGCTGTGCTCAACTTACCCGCATTGTCAAGTTCACATAAGTTTCTGATTTAGCTGGACATGAGTTTTCAAGTTAGCTTTTTTGGTGTAATTGGGACGTTTTAACTTGTAATTCTATGTTATAACAACAACTTCAGTCATCTATCGTCAAACTGATATAGAATAATATGTTGAAATAACAAACAGCTAGAATTACATTTTACAGTGTAGGGACTAAGTAAAGCGCTATACAAATACAGGCCATTTACCATTTACATCTCAAAACTCACGTTCTCTCTTTTTCTGCTGTCTTTCTTTCTCTCTCTCTCCCTCGCCATCACTCCTAAAACTTCCCCCTCTTCCTAAACAACCAAATGTCTTGTTGCCATATCATTTTTGATTGGTCGACATGGTACATTTTTCCACCAACACGAACGGGCTGTTTTTGTTTTTTGTTTTTGGTCATAAGCAGAGAGTGCTTGCTATCGCTGTCCTTAGACGTTAAACATGACGAAACTATGGAGGAAAAACGCCGCGTATATATTGTTTATCATGACTCAACACAATTTAAAAACTGGTATATATCACCTTGTTGCTTTGTCATCTTAAAGTGGTCGTGTGATTGGCTTATTACGACTACTTTATTCTTCCTCAGTCAAACAGCAGCACTCATGCGATTGTTTTGCCCCCTTAGCTCCAGGTGATCGCCTGCCAAAAAGTGATTGTCTGCCAGAAAGTGATTGCCGTCCGCGGGAGAGCGCGCAGCTGCTTAAAGCTATAGCGCCCAGATTACTTATGTAGACAGCTACTTCCGTGCAACTGATATAAGATGCAGTAAGCTGAACACAGCTTCAACCGTCTGTTTGTTGAAAAATAGTAACTCGACCGTGCCACATTTTCTTGTTAGTAACGGTAACGGCGTTGTAACGATAGGAATAGTAATTAGTTAGATTGCTCGTTACTGAAAAGAGTAACGTCTTTAGTGACGTTATTCCCATCACTGGTCAGTGGCTACTTGAGAAGAAGATTTTACAAAATGTGTGTATATATAATAAATAAAATTATAACATATAATAACTCAATGCATGCTCAATCATCCAGGTATGGTTGTGTTTTCAATGGGAGAAAGTTTCATCATTCATCCAAGTGACTTTGTCAGTCTCAGATCGTAAATAGCACCACTGAATGAACAGTGGGATGTGGTCAGTTTCATTGTCATTGTTGATTCAGTACAACAAAAACGTATGTTTTTGGTAGAAAACACAGTGGGGAATGAGGGAGAATGTGACAGTGAGCAGAGGAAGAGACAGAACAGGAGGGGAACAGGGCAAAGAGGAAACACTTGGGAAACACAGCTGGCGCTAATCACACAGACAAGATGGGGAAAGAACAGATATGAAAACATAACTGAGACAAGGAGACATAAGAACACAGGGAAGACACCTTAACAAAACTAAGAACTACACATCAGAAATATTAAATATATAGGCGAGCTCGAAATACCAAAACTAAATAATAGAAACACTAAAACAAATAATATAGATAAATCAAAACCATAACCACAGGGACCCAGGTATCCTAACATGTAGAAAACATCATATGTAATTTCATGTTTCATGAAATTCTCAGTCCAGTCTATTTTCAAACAATCAAACTTTATCTGTATAACATTTATTTCATAGACAGATGCAGGGCTGTAACTCCAGCTTTTACTGTCACGGTCCTGGGTCGGTGACCCAGTGTTTTTATTTGTTGTTATTATTATTGTTCTATAATTTCTTTGTTGTAAATGACTTGTGTTCTGGTTTGATTTTCATCATTATTACCACTATTAGTGTTTAGGTTTCTTTCTCTGTATTTCTAGTGCTCTAGTTTTTTGCTCTGTGATTTCTTGTTCTTAGGTTTTGTCCATGTGTACCTTTTAGTTTGGTGTCAAGTCTGCGTCTTTGTGAATTGTCTCGTTTCCTGTTTTATTTTGATAGTCCCAGTCCTACGTTAGTGTGTCTAGTTTTGCTTCCCCGTGTTTCGTTATGTCCAATTTAACCCAGCTGTGTCTCCCTCCTGTTTCTCATTACCTGATTGCTAATTTGTGTATTTGGGCCCTGTGTTTTTTCCTGCATGTTGCTGGTTCGTCTGCGTTGTTTCCCTGAGTCGCCGCCATGCTGTTCTCCCTGCTCGTCATTCTTCATGTTACCTCCGTTCCCTCGTGTTGAGGTTTGTTATTTGGTTCTTAGCTTTCCCAGTTTAGGTTTTCTTATTTTTGTTTCGCCTCACCTTTGTTTGTATGTCACTCTTCGTAATAAGGCTCACTCGCATCAGCAGTGCCTGCATCTTGGGTCCTCACTCATAACCCCACACGTCTGCCGTTGCAGCCGTGATATTTACTGGCCGATTTGCACTATTGAACCCATCTTTTAATCGTACGATCCAACAGAATCATGTTGACAACACAGCATTCGCGTCAATCAAACAAATCAAAAGTTCTAAGGCGGGATATACACGTTGCGCAAGAAGGTTGACGCTCGCCATCGCCCAATCAAGTCCATGTAATTTGTCACAAAAAGGCGTCCATCCAACTCTTTTCACAGTTGGTGCGGTCCATCGCTTGTGGCCAGATCACACACTGCACTGCCGTGCTACTCCGTCTTTCTACTTCCATTTCTGTTTGCGCGTGCGCAGTGTGAGAGGCTGCGTTGACACCCACACGAGGGCCGACAGGATTACAAACAGATTTGATTTTCTTGCGACCATACGATTGATGATCAGGAGCTGGTCGTGAGGTGTTAATCGCTTCTCGTTACCCCATGTATACTGCACGATACACGATTAAGGTGAAACTCGGGCCGATCCCCAAAACGGTCGCACGACTGAAAAATTGTCTCAACATGGGCCAAATATCGCACAGTGTATGCCCAGCTATGCCCAGTCGCACTGCCCGCAAACAACACCGTAATATCGCCCCCTTGCCCCATACACGTGAAAAAAAAAAAAGAAGAATTTTCTGTTTTTTTATTATTAGTAGTATTTTCGTCAAATGTGTCAAATATATATTTTCTCATTTAAATAATTTAGTGAAATAGCGAATTTCTGATTATTTTACTTAACATTATTGCAGCAGCAGAATGCAAGTCAGGCACTATATAGTGGTGGAACCGAGTTCATAGATTTTTTTTTCCTTTAGTCTGCTTATCCGGTCTTCAAGTGATGATGTGATGAATCCTGCTTCTGGGCCCAAACTACCCTGCATTTAATAAGGCTTTTGTGTTTTTAACATTTTCGAATGCTTTGTATCTTGTTCTATTTAATCTCAAAAAGCCCTTAAAAACAGTCAGTGATCACTATCGGCCTCTCTCGGTTTTTAATACCGCTATTCATTTTAAAGCTCAGTTTTTAAAACCTTGCGATGTAACTACAGCCCAACCCATGCAGCAGTATATTAATGACTAACCTCGTATTGTGGATGGATTCTCCTGGCTGAAGTTTGGTCCGTTTACAGCATCCTGCCATGTGATTCCATTTGTCCCTAACCATCGGGAACCCTCACATTAACTTTTATCGAGTGGAAAAAAATTAGCATTCATCCTCCAGCTTCAGTGTTTATATTATGCTAATCATAGCTGTGTAGCTAGCGATCACGTAGCACATCGTTATATACCAGCTAGCCCAACTTTAGTAACCGTACAAACATCACTGCTGTTTACTTTCCTGTCTTCATTTATGTCGGTAGTGATAGCAAAGCTATACGTGTTAATTTGTTTCAGAAATCTCTCAGTCAGAACATGCTGTATTATATTTAGATGTAAACTAGCGAGCTAACTCCAAGCTAACTTCTAACTCCATTAAATTTAATAAATTCTGTTTTCATGTATGCCTGGATGCAAAACTTAATTGTTACACCTGGTAGAGCAGCAACACTGATCATTTTATTACAGATGAAAGAATTTAGACAGTTTTTCAACTCTCAGTGATCCTGCAGTCATCGTTTGACTTAGGGACCTGCAGCAGAGTTTGGGCCCAGACACGGCTAATGACATCAGACTTAAAGACCGGATTATCTTTGCAAAACAAAGAAAGTGTAGACTGAATGTTAGATTGCGTCAGGCAGACTATCAGACTTCATCTCAGGTGAAGGAGCGACTCTTCCACGGTAACATGCTCTGAGTTTCAGCAGCTGAGAGCCGGGGAGGGAGGGGTGAGTGAGTCGTATGTAGCGCGAGCGTCCACTGAGCTCTGAGCCAGGGTGTGGTAATACACCTTAACGATGTTTACCAGCCAAGAAGAAGAAGCTGTGAGCCGGGAGGGAGGGAGTGAGTTGATTCGTTCGACTCGTTTGAGCTGTGTGAGCCAGGAGGAAGGGGATGAGTGAGTCCTTAGTCCCGAATAAACGCGGCTGCGGAGAAACTGAGTGATTCGTTCATGCTACGATTCTGCACCGGACATTAGCTCTCAGGAAGGGAGGGGGTGAGTAACTAAAATGTGCTCTCAGCATGTTAGTAGAGCAGGGGTCTCAAACTCAAATGAGCCGCGGGCCACTTCTGGCACCGTCATCACATTGGAGGGCCACTTTAGTGTCCAAGTAGTACAAAAAAGCAAACACGAAAACACCCTCTAATATTTCCTAAAATGTAGTGTTTTGTTTGTTTTATTCAATTCCAAATATTGTGTAACAAGACAAAATTGCAAACATGAACGCAATTTTTTTTCTCACTCTTAACTATCTGAAGCCTTTCCGCTTCAGTTTCATTTGTCATATGCAAGTTAGCACAGAGTCAACATTGCAATGAAATGTATTTAACGAGCAGCAGACAGTCACTCAGCAGTATAGTACAGTAGTTTCATTGAACTACCAAATAAACAGCTCTTTCTGGCCAGATACTTTCCAGCACTTTTGCTACAGTTTTGTTTGTATTTAACAAAATAAAAATGCAGGCATAAGCGTACACATTAGTTTTCGACTGCAAGTAAAAATAGTTTTCTTTCCAAATAAATCTCTCACTGAACTAACACAGCCCTAACCATGTTTGCACTCCCTTGTTACCTCGGCCAGGTCCGCGGCTCCGAACAATGGTAAGGAGACCTCTGGCTAATACTTTGGGTTCCGTGTCGGGCTCGTAGCCAGGAACGAGCTTTACTGTCTGGGTCAACTTTGCTAGCGAGAGACAGAGAGGCATTGAAAGGCTGCTCCAGCAGAACTTTATTGTTTTGGAGGAAAACACGAACACAGTGTACAGTCGAGTCTTAATAGCTTACTTACAACTGGGCTCGTCAGGCACTCTTTTTGGCTGCAGTGGTTATTATATTTACATGCTTCCATCTCCCATTCTGCTCGGTAGCACCTCGTACTTTTTGACTCTCTTTTTTCTCCCTCCCTCACGCTCAGACACACAGCGGGAGGGGCGGTCCCACATGTTCTCCCTGCAGCAAGGACTACACCGCCCATGAGGCTACAGTCTTAAAAGGCCATGCCTGTAACACTCTGCCGTCGTATTAAATCATTTTTTGTATAATAATTAAAAAAAAAAAAATTTCTTCACATCAATATGCGGGCCGCAAGTAGAGGAGACGTGGGCCGCAAATGGCCCGCGGGCCACGAGTTTGAGACCCCTGTAGTAGAGTGATGCTACTGTGAACTGATGAGCTATTGTCTTGATGTGAGCTTTCTACTGGTTTTTTCTTCCAGTCCAGAGCAGAAATGTTTTTGTTAAGAAACTGGCTGTTGTTTTTTTCCACAATTTTAATTATAAGCTAGATATATTTCTACTAATGAAATTAGTTTGCTAACAGCAACAGGGATGAGTCAGTGAATGAGTCAGTTGGGATTGTGAATCATGATTCACGAGACAGTAAAGTGATTCTCAAGTATTAAACGATTCGTTCATGACTCGCACATCACTAGCAGGTATTCAGGAAATTTAATTATATCATGGTAGATATATGTTATCGACACAAAACAACAAAATTAAGTCAGCATTTATAATAATGTTTTTCAAACGTGAAGCATATTTGTGGTCTTCTTTTGCGGCTGGTTTGGTGAATTTTGGTCAGAGGTATGGGCAGAAATCTGTGCCATCAGAAACTGAATTTGAATAAGTTAAATTCGAATTTGAATTGCTCAGATTGTATCTGAATTGTAACTTGAATAAATGCTTTTAAAAACTGTATATGAATTAGCCTAATTTGAAATTCAATTTATTGGTTTGAAAATGATCATCATTAAATTGAAATTTAATTTTATATTTTGAAAATGAATTCATTCACTGTAGGGGTCTTCAAACCGTATTTTATCCTTTAAAAATTTAGCTCTCGAATAATTTCAGATTCATTTCTCACCATTCAGTTTCAGTTCTACAATTCAATTTCAGTTCCAAAATTCAGTTTTTTGGGACTTACATCCGGTTCCGGTTTAAGAGTAATCAAGCGCAGATTAATAGAACTACATTTTACTAGTGGACCGAAAGTGTTACTGACAGGAATCTACAGCATCTTGAGCTGAATTAAGATTTCAGAAGTCATTCGTCATGTTGAATGACCAGCGGATAAACTCTCAGGTTAGTAATACATGTATTACATGTATAAGAACAAGCGTCATGTTAACAAATGATAGCCATACAGTAGAGCTGGGCGATATAAGATTTTTTTCATATCACGATATGTTTTTTTCATTTCAGGCGATAACGATATATATCACGATATAAGCCAAATAACTATATTTGTAAGATTTAAATGTGCCTTTGCTCACAAGTAAAATGTGAAATAATCAGCAGCTTGTTTTGATTTAAATATTTATTTCCCATAATAAGTTCAACAGGGTAGATGTACTTAAGGAACATGAGACTTTTTCAGATAAATAAAGGCAAATATTGCAAACTACACAAAAGGCAGCCGCTAAAGCATTTAAGTTTCAAAATAGAACAAACAAAAGACTACTAAATTGTCAATTCCACTTAGAAACAAAATATTAATTCTAAAAATAAATCTTAGTTTGTTTTACAGAAGAACAGACAAAATTGACTAACTTTTGTCAATATCAAATAAACTGAGAACTAAAAGGAAATTCTCAATCTCTCCTTGTTGTATAGCTTAGCTTTTCAAACAGTTTTAACAGTGACTTTAGACAAAAGCCGAATGACGAATTAGCGCTTTCAGTCAGAGATTGAGCATGCACCGCTTTATTGTATTTCCAGACTTGCTTTCGGCACAATTTACAGTGCGCGCTACTGTTTTTTGTCAGACTTGAAATAGCCGAAATACCTTCACACTACAGAACTTCTGTGGCCATTCCGTTCGACAAGCTCTCCAGCATTGGAACCATCATCTGTTTTCTCTTCGGTAACCTTCGCTCACGCTCTCGGTTGATTTTTCTCTAGTTGGCACACTCATTTCCTCCATTACCCGGGCAGCACGGCGGCTGGCTGCTTCCCAAACAAATACACATGTGCGGCTTTGCACTTGTGCTGTACATAACAAGTCACGTGACGTGACACTGCGGCTGTGATTGGTTCGGCTCTGCGCTACTTAATTTGGATTGGCTGGTCTTCTTTTTTTTTTTTTTTTTAAGAGAGCAAGAGAGATGAGGCCTATCGCAATAGTTTAATTTTTCTATCGAGAAAAAGTTATTTCGCAATACATATCGTTATCGTTCTATCGCCCAGCTCTACCGTACAGTAACTTTTATGCTTATTGTAGCTGTAAGCTAAAAACGCTAATTTAGCGTAGTTTGCCCTGGATTTAGCTTTGACAAACAAATATGATCGACTGTTTCTAGTAGAATTCCAAAGTTGTCATCTTGTACCCTGTCAGAGCCCTGTATGCTTGTAGAGACCCCTACAGTAGGGAAACATGCAAAACAGTGTCCAAACCTTTGTATTTTAGCTTTATTTATGTCTTACACAGCATCCCAATTCTTTAGCTAACTTAATAACTTTAGCTAAAGTGAATAGTTAGTCTAATTCATTAGTGCAGCATTACTGGATCACCTCTGTTTGAAGTGATATGATATACAACTATCACTGAAACAGCAAACTTTGTAAATAAACAAACAACACTTCTCATTCTGTAAACGTTTGGCCACAGCTGTAGATTACACTATCAGTGCTTGTTCACTCTTGACAATAATTACATTTCTAAATTTACTTTGTGCATTTACAGGTAAACAATATCTAATATTTTATCTAAATGACTGCTTTGTCTTTGAAAAGGTGAAGAGCCTGAGGCCGGTGACGGTCCAGTTCTACTCCAAGTACATCCTTACGGTGGCTCACAGGACAAGGCCACATTCCTGTCCTGCCAGAAGAGAAGAGAAACTTCAGAGTCTTCATGCAGTTCAACCACACCTGTCATATTCCGTTTGACAGGGGTCTCAAACTCCAGTCCTCGAGGGCCGGTGTCATGCAACTTTTCCATGTGTCCCTGGTGCAACACACCTGAATACAATTAGTAGGTCATTAGCAAGAGTATAGAACTTGACTGCATGCTGAGGTGGCAACCCCTAACCCTACCTACTCAAGTAAATTTAAGTAAATGTATGTATTTGGAAACATATACTTCTAAAAATACTTTTATTGCACCATGTTCATTCACTCATGAGCTGCTGTAACATGAATCAAATGGCTGAATTGCCAACTCAGCATGCAGTCAAGTTCTATAGTCTTGCTAATGACCTACTAGGTGTGTTGCAACAGGGACACATGGAAAAGTTGCAGGACAGCGGCCCTCGAGGACTGGAGTTTGAGACCCCTGCCGTATGGTGTTTATGCAGTTTTCTACCCCACAGTTACAGCATGTCTGACTGCCTGTTCAGCATATGCAAAAATATATGATGAGTTGAAGCATGTGATGACAAAGGCCTTCCATTATGGTGTTTGTCATCACATGTCACAGACATCTGGATGATCATTTGGAATAAACAAAAAACTAAAAACTTGTTCCTTCATCTTTTATCTTTATTATTTTTATTGTTCTTATTTTACATTTTTCATTGTTAGGCATTAGGTTTATTTGTAGTAGTCCTTTCCAACTTCTTTCCCTCTTCCATGTTACTGTGTCAGCTGTCAGCATCTGTTTGGGATTGGGAGTGGAACAGAAAGTAAGGAAGTCCAAAGTGCCATTAAAACCAGGAGAGGTTCTTATAGTTCAGAAGAAGGGATTAATTCAAAAGAAATTACCTCAATGCCATATTTTATTTAGGAACCCTAGAGAGCACTTTGCAAAATAACACATTCTTATAATTTCACCCTCAGATGAGCCAAGCTACGACTGTCAGGGAAGGTGATGTAGGTACAGAGCATGTGAGAGTGGTTAAGTTAATGTCTCTGGTCTAGATGAAGGCACAAGAGGGATCAATGGCAAGGCGTAGAGATTCCCTAATGAATTAGACTAACTATTCACTTTAGCTAAAGTTATTAAGTTAGCTAAAGAGTTGGGATGCTGTGTAAGACATAAATAAAGCTCAAATACAAAGGTTTGGACACTGTTTTGCATGTTTCCGTACTGTAGGGGTCTCTGCAAGCATACAGGGCTCTGACAGGGTACAAGATGACAACTTTGGAATTCTACTAGAAACAGTCGATCATATTTGTTTGTCAAAGCTGAATCCAGGGCAAACTAGGCTAAATTAGCGTTTTTAGCTAACAGCTACAATAAGCATAAAAGTTACTGTATGGCTATCATTTGTTAACATGACGCTTGTTCTTATACATGTAAAACATTTATTACCAACCTGAGAGTTTATCCGCTGGTCATTCGACATGACGAATGACTTCTGAAGTCTTAATTCAGCTCAAGACGCTGTAGATTCCCGTCAGTAACACTTTCGGTCCGCTAGTAAAACGTAGTTCTATTAATCTGCGCTTGATTACTCTTGAACCGGAACCGGATGTAAGTCCCAAAAAACTGAATTTTGGAACTGAAATTGAAATTATTCGAGAGCTAAATTTTTAAAGGATAAAATACGGTTTCAAAGCAAATGAATTCATTTTCAAAATATAAAATTAAATTTCAATTTAATGATGATCATTTTCAAACCAATAAATTGAATTTCAAATTAGGCTAATTCAAATTCAGTTTTTAAAAGCATTTATTCAAGTTACAATTCAGATTCAATCCGGGCAATTCAAATTCGAATTTAACTTATTCAAATTCAGTTTCTGATTGCACAGATTTCTGCCCATACAGAGGACGATGAAATTTACAGTTTTGGAATCTGTGAGATCTCTGTTTTCAAACTACGTGTAGTTTGTTTGGTTAGCCGGGGCTCTATGCTAACAAGGTTCCGTTGTGTTTGTTTACTGACATTTTGCGAAGTAACTGCTCTTTTAACTGTTTGGTGTCTTTGCTTTGTTTGGTGGTTGTAGAAATGGTTTATATGAGATTTTAGCTGAGATTCAGAGGTTTCTGTGGATATTACACATTTTGGGACTTATATTTCTGACCCCGTGTTATAACCGATTAAACGCGACCTCCTCCCTTTTGCCCCTGGTAACCTATAAGGGCAGCAAATCATCATTTTGCAAATTCTGATTTAAATTTCAATGATCAATAAACCATTGTCATTTTAGTTTTCCACGTTAATTAGTTAGAGCCTTTTTGTTAATTAGTTAATTAATACATTTTTTCTGAATACTGTTGTCACATTTAGCGTCTGATGAAACTGTAAAAAGTGTTTTCTGAGGACTGTGCAAAAGAAAATGAACAAAAAAATGCCACCCCTTTCCTATTGGTGTAAAAGGTTACCAAGTTGACCAATAAAAAATGATTTGGCAACACGTGGGATTTAGTTATTTAGGAAGAGGGGAATGTTTTGGTAGTAACATTTTCCCTACTCAGTTTTAATGTTTTTGTGTGATTTCAGATCAGTTGTGTTAACCCTTGGAAGGTCAACATGTCAATGAAACATGTCAATAAAAAAGTAACTGTAAATTAACTGTAAATTTAACTGTAAATTCAGACATGTAAGATTGTGCTGAAAAGAATGATACCAAACAAGGCAGGGACAAAAAAATTTAAGATGAAATACAGAGGTAAAATCACAAATAGCCCACAATTTTAAAATAAAACACTCACACTCATTTTATTTGTATTTTCTTTGCAACACTATAAAGGCTTCAGAGAATCTGGACTCTGATCTGCAGTAACACACATTTTTTCTTCTTTTTTTTGTACATACACCACCTCTTTGAGGTAACACCTGCCAAGAAAAAGATTGGGCCAAAAGAATAAATAAAAGATTTCATCATTTGTTGAAAGAGACTGTCTCTGAGGTTATTCACCTGTCTATTGTTCATTATGCCTCAACAGCCAATCACATGGCATCAACCTAATGTATTTAGGTATGTAAACATGGTCAAGACGAAGTTCAAACTACACTGAGGTTAGGGAAGGGAATTGATAAGAATTTAGCAATTCCATTATTGATATCACTTATCAATTCGATTCCTTATTGATTCCCTTATCAATTCTCATTGGCTCCACTTTGAGAGTCACCACTATCTCTAATCAGCAGATCAACGACATTACATTCATGCAAAGTAATTACATGATGAGTGGTCAAATGTTTGAGGATGTTAGAGGTATTTTCCATCTTTTTGTGATCAAAACAGTTCTATATATATTTATAGTGTTCTGTGTAGTATGTGTATATTACTCAGAACACTTTTCTTAAAAGTAATGCAGTACATTACTTAACTACACATTTCTTAAGACATTTGTTACGTTATCTTTATGATGTTACTCTGTAAAAAGGATCTGAAACACACTGTCTCATAATTACCACATAACAACATAAGCCTACAGGCTACAGCCTCACACACCAACACAAATCCCTATCCTAATAGATGTGCAGCCAACAAAGCAACTGAGTGATGCTATCCTGTCAACATGGACCAAAATCTCTGAGGAATGTTCTAGTAGTAGTAGTTCTAGGGTCTAGTATGACGGTAGCACAGGGTACCTGATAAAGTGCCTGGTAAGTGTATATACTTATAAAAGTATGTTGATATTACTGGTTCAGTGCTTCTTTGAGTTTTTCCTCATACATTATCAGTGTTATGCATTGCTGCCCTCTGTAGGACACATTCCTAGTTGCGTTTGGTTGTGATGAATAAGATTTATTTGCAAATCTGAAGCGATGGAGGCCAGACTGAAACTCTTTTTTGAACTGCTGCAATGCAACGCTCCGTCACAGTCTGGGAAATCCAAACACCATAAATAAAACCTCAGTGGAAACAAATAAATCTGTTGCTGATATGTAACATTATTCCATACAAATACAGAAGAGCACGTATGAATGCATATTTAATATAGGTATACGGTATACAGCACGCCGTTCTGCTGCTCTCTCGAGTTGCACAGCTCCTGTGACGTTCCCAGCAAATGAGATCACACAGGACATGTGCATGTTTCTCCCCACCAGAGGCAGCCAGGCAGAGAGGCCAACTAAACCAGTGACTGAGGACGAAAAGTGGGGCATTTCAGCAGCAGGATTGTGCGGAGTTGTTGATCTGTGCAATGCACAAAGGTGTAACTTGTACTAAAATACATTGCTTCACGCTCTGTCTGTATGCATACTGTATATGTGCTGTATATACTGTATATATGATAGCATTTTGTTTTTGTTTTGTCATTGCTTGGGATGGGAGTGGTCACTGTTCAGCAGCATGCTGTTCTAGTGACCTGTAAAGTCTCACTGAGACGCTTTGTCGTGTGTTTTCCTTTGAATTCGTCCCTGATTTATGGGAGCTGCACACGGACCTGTGCCCTACATCTGCGCTGTTTACAGACACCGAGCCACCATCCCACAGCCTCGTGCCGCTGGAGAGGGCATACAGAGCGAATGACGTCATCGTGCTGGGAGCACGTTGAAGTGTACATGTCTGGGCCTTGCCGCAGCCGTAAATACGAAACAAAAGCGCAACATAAAAGGCGCTTGCTTTTTGCTTGTTAAATTGCTTTTTTTCAGCGCTGGGTGTAAATAACTTGGGCATTTAAACTTTTATTACATCTCTTCTATATATGGACAGGTAGAATTGTTGCTCGGCTCGGACTGTCAGCGGTTTATAACTCATCTGCAAAATCATTTGAACAAAATATGCCTGCAATCTGACAAAACAAACAAACAACAAATCTTAATCATTTTTGGTTTTGTAGCGACGCTTAAATAGTTGTTTTATTACATGCTCCACCATAGCCTGGATTTTGTTTGATCTTGCTGGTCAAAGTTCAATATGACTGAAATTGAAAGAAAATAGATATAATGATCGATTTATAAGGGATAAAGGTAACTTGGGTTCAGTTAGTTGTCTCTTTCCAGGATTAAACGGTATTGACTTTAAGACTGAACTCTTCCCAGAAGAACCTACGCATAAAAAGTAATTGTAAATGAGTTAATTTCGAAGTATGACAAAATATAATAATATTATAAAACCATTACTACACAGATGTATACAGATGATAAGGAGTGATTTCTGTTGGATGCAGCAGTGTATTTAATAAATAATACAAAAAATCATAAGCATAATATTTCTCAGCCAAACTCTTAACCAGCTGCGTGCTGAAAGTATAATTGCGCTGCTACTGCGTCCATTACGGCCAACTGCACCAACTGTGGGCAGGGGCTACGCCTTCTCGTGTTCCAATGTGTTTTCGAAAGGAACTCAGGACCAGTCACTCTACAACGTGACCGCCAGGCCCCGTGCCGCTAGCCCCGCCCATTATAACCAATCACAGCGAACTGGGACGGGCTTTGGGCGGGGAAACTCTCACGTGCTGTCCAATCAAGACGGCTATTTCAATATTAGTTACCAGACCATGTACGTGCACGTGTGTCCCTGCGTGTAAACTACAGTTGGGGGAAGAATAAAAAAAAAATGTATTTAGATCCAGCACAGACCGCTAAGTGAAGGTTGTCGTTGCTACCTGGATTTATGCCGTCTCTTTCAAGACTTTTGAGTTCCCCACCTTGGGATATTGAAGCAGTTGCGTTATTGTTATTTTGAAGCATATTTAAGGTAAGCTGGCGCTTTTGGCACTCTGTCTTACAAGTATGTGTTGCTTTGTAACTACCATGCTAGCTGTTATTATGCTTACTGTGCATCAGTATAGAAATTGGAGAGATATATGCCTTTAACGGCCTCGTTTTATAGCTGCTGTACATGACTGTTCAGCTCACAGATGATACATGAGCTTTTTTCTTTAAACCTCCTCGGCTAAACTTGATGTAACCTGATGACTTCAAAGTGTAAATGTATTTAGAAGAAGAAGCCAACAATGTGAACTAATGTAACACAGCAGTAATCTACATCTACTACATCCCGCCCAGTTTCCAGGACCTAATTCCTATTTTTCGTGAATTGTGTGAAACTGGCCCCTTTGGTTTCTGCGTGGTGGACGTGCATACACGAACGTTGTACGGTGTGCTAAGAGGGGAGGAAAATTGCCCCCTTATGTTTACGATATGCTTGCTAGCAAAGGGGCATTCATTGTTTTTCACATATATTGTGACTGATGATCAGTTTAATCATACGTGGCTTCATCAACAACCCATTTTTTTTCATGTCACAAAAAGTAATCCCCCTCCTTTTTTAAAAAAATACTTTGCCAGGAAAGGGAGGGGTTTCTGCCGTGTGGTGGTCGTCTGGCAGACAAGCTAGTTATGTTAAGCATTACATTTGGACTCTGATTTAGGTACTGAAGCAACACAGCAAATGTTTACTCAGTGTTTTAGCCAGACTAGTGTAAACTGGACGTCCATCTAAAAGGCATTCATAGAGGCTTCTTTCCCAATGTACACATACTGTTCTTGGTGCTGGCAGATTTTACTGAAAGCCAAACACAGTTTTTACAGCTCTGCTCTCATTTGATGTAGGACTATTTGACTTGTGCATTCACTGTAGACAATCGCATGCCACTGCTCCTGTGATTGAACAGTGGCGATCCACTCATGCCTGTGAATTGTATTTTGTCGCCCCCAGAGGCTGCATAACTTTGTCACTGCATCATATTAATATTAGAAATCATCGCACAGCCCTGGTGTTTTCACTCAGCCAGTTTCAGTTGGCACCTGTGCCAAAATCTTGTGACATTTGTGATGGTGTCCTGTTCCAGGCTTGTAATCCCCTCTGAGTGGCAGTTTTACAGTAAATGCTCCATAAACAGTGCGGCACACACCAGATCACTGTTACCACACCGCAGAGGCTTGAGGGTTAAACATGACCCTGCACAAATGCAAGCCTGCAGCTTCTTTGCACTCTTACCCTCCTGAGTGACTGAGAGTGCAAAAAAGCTGCTCAAAATCTACTCAGAGCCGCTCCCTTATTCACAGAGGGTTCCCATAATGGCACTGTCTTTCACCCAATAAGTGACCTATCAGAAAGTCTTAGAGTGGACCATGGATGGGCAGGAGACGAGCTCATAAAGAAAAGTCAAACTTGATTTCTGGCAGCAGCGAGTTGTGCTAATGTTGCAGGAGGTTGATAGAGGCAGAGAGACATGCAGTGGCAGCAGGGGTAATTTTCTTCGCGCTGCAATCATTTGATCACATGTATGTGGGGTAATGACTCAACTCATGAGACAAGTAAACAATCTTTAGTTTCCCTCGCAGCGATACATCAAAGCACGAATGACTAATTTAGCAGCGGTTTAGTCAGCAGAAACAGAGCACCACGTTCTTTCCGTTTTGACTTCACAAAAAAGAAAAATGTTTGAGATGAATCTTTAGTTCGATGTAAGTTATTTCTTTATTTGAGCTATATACTTTTAAAATGGACACGTATGTTTGGAAAGACAAAGAGGGTTTAGATATGAGCAGATAGAAGGAGTGTGTCTGTCTTGTTTTTGGATAAGAGAAGAAAAAACAAAAAAACATCAAGGTTACCAGACTGACCGCAAACTGCTGGGAAATATCTCAGGTTTTCTTTTTAAATGTCTCTGTTTCTGATTTGGTTTTGAGGTTTTACACTAAAAGCTGCCATTGCCTCAGAGGGGTTTTTTTTCATTCTTGTATTACATGTTCATTGTTAAAGTTTCCAGCTGAACTTGTTACAGAGGATGTTCACAACAGACACGTGGACAAGTCTGTGGATGTGGTGTTTTTTACCTGCTTCTTACAGGCTTTTATTTTACCCTCTTCAGCAGCTTATGTGCTGAGGTTTGTTGGCAGGCGGTCCAGAGTGTGTGCAGTCATGCATATATTCATGCAACCGGTGCTGTTATTAAATGATCAAGTTGCCACATGTTGATGATTGAATCTAGTAATTTACACCAGACACTTGATTTTTTTTAATGTCAGCGAGTGACACTAATGAAAAGCATTTTTGTTTTGGGGATTTAAGTGGACCTATTATGCTTTTCCTTATTTTCTGTCACATATAGGTTGTTACAGTGGAGGATGCTCATATTAAACATGGCCAGAATTTAAATAATGATGTTGATGGATGTGGATGTAATCGCTGTGAGCTTGGGCTTCAGACCGTACTTAACACATGGATTGAGTCTGTTTTTTGTTTTTGTTTTTTTACTCTTTGCTCTGTGTGATGTCAGAGAGAGGGGATATCCTTTATATGGTCCTGTGTAGGAGTATGACAACCCCACACCTGCTGTTAAAACCTTATGTTTGCCAGCAGGAAGAAAGTTCAGAGAATGAGCTGAGGGACTGGATCAAGGCCAGGAATATGAGTGAGAATTATTTTGAGCTGTGTATCATGCAAAGAGACTCTGATAGAGTCCAAGAATAAAAAAAAAAAATCAATAGCATTTGTACCTTAAGGATCACGTTACTGCATAGAAACACTGGGAACCTGCAGTAACACCATCAGCAAGCGGGATTTAAGGCAGGCTGGATTGGTTTCTGGAAAACCACAAGACTCTCTGTTTGGGTTGTTATAAAATTTATTTTCAAAAGCATCTTAGCTCATAAATGGAAATATTTCCAGCTGAATCCAGACCGCAGATCACTGCATGGAAGATTTACTGAAATCCATGAACAAGTGTTTGGCAATCAATTTTGTTAGATAAGGGGCACAGATTTGATGTTAAGGCTGCAAAACTTAGACTTATGACATTTTCTTTGTCTTTTTAGGTACATTTTTGTGAAAGTTTGCTTGGAAAGGATAATGGAGTCATAAAAAAGTGCATGTTGATTCTGTGCAGTACTGCTCTATTATTTTGCAGTATTTGATTCCAACAAGTCCCATTCCATGTTTTTTACTGTCATGACCCCCATACACAGTTTGACTTAATTGTAGGTCTAAGCAGAGATATCTCAGATCATACTTTGTGCCATTGTGCCATGAATCAACCCACTGGCTACTTCCTGTGTACACCAGTGTGCATGCAAAGTGTGCATATTTGGTTAATGTGATGGTTTAGGCCATTATTGCCCATCAGTTCTTCTGACAACAGTGTTTTAAAACGAAAACATGTTCACGCAGATGCAGTTTGAGAAAGTTCATGGCTAGTGGTTGTTGTTGTTGTTGTGTTTTTTTTATTTGGCAGGCGCATATTATATTAGAGGCAAACATACTAGTAGTACAGGTGTGGTCCGGCATAAGAAGAACATGACCCTTCTTTGTGGTTGGGTAGTACTAGCCAAAACAAGGAGTGCTAATTGAGCTTCCTGCCATTTGTTGACAATAGACTGACAGTATCTTGGAGCATGATGAAGCTTGCAATGAAAGACCCAGTGAGAAAGTAGCCAGATGCTGTGCGTGTAATGCCAAGATGAAAAAGAAAATAAGCAGAAGGAAAATCAAACTAGTTTACAGAATATTTATCAGGCTTTATTTCCATTTGTTCAGCTGTTGCTGAACCACTTTATTGCACATTTATAATCTTCCAACTAGGTTATTGCAACATAGGTTTGCACAGCTTGAATTTTAAAGTCTCCTGCAGGCTTTGCAGTTTGGAAATGCAGTCCGAATATACCTTTTAATTAATTCTAGACTTAATCTGAAAGGTTTTTGAACTTTTATTTTTTGATATTGTTGCTGTTGTTTAAATCGGCTAATGGTGAAAGACTTTTATTAAATAATCATAGCATACTTCAAGAGGTACGACAAATGTAAATAAACATAATGTAAGCCCATAAAGTTTTATAATGCAATGCGATCGTGTGGCAGTGGTGTGCCCGTTTCTCTCGTGCCGAGCGTGCGTCCTCTTGCCTCACAGATGTACATCATGTACGTTTATTACTGTCGCTCATAACCGCTGGTCCAGAATCAGCTCGCGCGTCTGCTCACAGCGTTGCATATTTAATAGGCAAACCTCTGTGGGCGGAGCTGAGACCAGTGTCTGGCATGCCGTCTGGGAGCCCGGACTCCTGACGCTGCAGCCCAGCCTCTGCGTTGCGCGCTCTGCGATTGGTTGAGCGAGCTGACCAATCAGCGGCCGGCGAGACCTGCGGAAAACACCGCCGTGTACACGTGCCGCATGTACACAGAAAAGCCAAGAGAAGCGGGGATGCTGAGCCAGCGCTGTCACACTGCACTGTGCTGAGATGTGGAGCAGTGGGCGCTCATGCCGGTGAGGGGAAATTGAACTAACACACTTGTTTAACGCGCTCGGTGGGTTTGCAGTGATGAAGCTGTTAGCTTGAGCCCAGAGGAGTAGTTCACACATGTCCGTGCACGGAGCGTCGCCACACCTTCTTGCAGCCTCCATCTGTGCTTTACAGCAGGGAAGTATCTCATGTTACTGCCAGCTTGCGTCAGGTGGCTGATGTTTGGTAGATGCGCTGGCCTGTGTCTTGTGATATTGTCCCAGGCCATAGTTTGTAGTGTCATATGGTAGTTGTGTGCTCATTTGTTGGGTAGCTAGTTTGTAGCTACCTAGTTGGGTAGCTAGTTTGTTTAATATACAGCATCAGAGATTCTCATGTTGCTGGCTTAATTTGAGGAGTTTTATAGTCTTTAGGATATGAATTTTCTCTCCATAATCTACTGTTGGAAAACAGCAATGCAGTTACAAGAACAAGTGCTGATATTTTTTTTCTTTGTTTAGTTAAAATGACAGAAAATTGTAAACATTTTCTAAGAAGCTGACAGTTTCAGATTGTTAGTTTGGTGCAGGCAGGCATCCAAATGAGCAAATATTCACATTTGAGGAGGAGCAAGCATTGAGCTATGTGCATTTCTTTTCCCTTAAATCCGGCTTGTTGTACATAATCGTTGTTTCAGTTTGAACTTCAACCTGCACCATACCCTACCTGCAGTGCACTTCATGAATACAACAAAGCCTCCTCTGGTGTTCAGTTTCAGGCTCAACACATTGTTGTCAACTGTTTGCTTTTACAGCCCCAGGTGTTAAACATTTGCAGGTTTCATTAGAGATGTGATTGAATGTTTTAGACAGCTCATGTTATTCAGATGGCCAAAGTGTGAGATTGTTTTGCTGATGCTTCAAATAAGAATTTGGACAGCATCTGATGCTTTTAAAAAAAAAAAAAAAAAAAAAAGTTCTTTATTCATTCTCCATATGAATAAATAAATCTTTGTCATAAAAGTTACAGGCAGGTTTATGGTTTGTTTGACATGTCAGTGTATCTTTAGTGTAAAGCCTTACAGTTACAGTGTTTGAATCAGATCACTTGCTTCATTACCATCACAGTGAACAGATTTATGGCCAACTGTTGGAGCAGAGCCCAGCCAAGTGGAGAAGTGCTGTTTTACTGGCAGGAAAGCTGCATCGCTCCTTTCATTCGCTGATTTATATTTGTCACCATAGTGAGCGTGTGGTTTATTTATCCCGTGCAGACATGAGTTCTTTGCATTTTTGTTTACAGTTTATCATTAGCAGTTATTTTCTGCCTGTGCACTGTGAGGTTTGCCTGAAGGATTGTGAACACAGCCATGCTGTCTGTTAGAAGGTGACATCTCAGAAGTATTTTTGTTGGTCCAAACATCAGCGGTGATCAATGTGCAGTGATTTAAGACAGAGAAAAGCAACTGAGAAATTCAAATTAGGGTGTGTCTGACATTTTTGCCTACTTTCTCTTCAGCATGTGTCCTGTTCAGAGCAGTCCCAGTCGGATTAATGCTGTACTTTAAGGTCTGGTTATGTAACACTGTGTGAATGAAGATAAATGCAAACTGTTGAATACCAACACTTCTGCATTTCAAGATCCTGGACATTCTTGTGTCTTTTTATCAGTCATGCCACTTGACAGGTACAAGGTCAGGACGTGCTAGTTCACCTGAATTGGACAGGAAATTACGCAGAAACAAGTGCTGCTATGATTATTATCACACGTTTCCAGCTTTACCTGTCATTCAAAGTGATTGTTAATCTGATATAATGTGGTGACTGCCGGTCTTCACACTAGGTGTGAACCAGTATATCAGCCGAACATTGTTACTGGCCTGTCAGCAAATGCAGCCTTTGATTCATAAAAATCTGGGACGACGTAGTTTCTGCTTTGCGCTGTGGTTAACTAATATGTTTACATATAAAACTAAAGCGGATTTAAAAAAAAAAAAAAAAAAAAAAAAAAAAAAGTGTTATCTACAGTATTGTAGTATATCTGTATATCATTTGCATTTGACAGAAATCTAAATTAAATGAATCTCATCCCAGCTCCTATGATCCGGCTCTGGATGTCTTAGAGACCCAGGTCTCACAGGGGTAGGCGAGTGATTTTTGCCTCTGTCACACTGACAGAGACAGAATTGACTTCTAATGAAACATGATTCATTTAACCTTTCTGCTAAGTGTGTACAACACGGGGCAGTCGTGAGCAGCGCAAATCAGATACAGAAACTAAGAAGAAACCGAAGACATGTTTTTTTCCAAGTAACGTGTTAGTCCTGTAGTCAGCACGCCTTCTTACATATTCTTTCCCACAGCACGACAGACATATCTTGCATAATCAGAGCTTGGTCCTACAGCGTGTATTTCCTGTGAATAATTCGAAAAAGGTGGGCGGCATACTGGCTCAGCGGTTTTTGCAGCGTTAGCTCGTGGTCATGAGTTCAAAAGCGATCTTGCATTGCAGTGTGCAGTTTCCATGTTATTCTCGTGTCTGCGTGGGTTTTTGCTTTCCTCCAAAGCCATGCATGCACCCCAATCCTGACTCTCTATTGGCCTGTGTTTTTACTGGGCATCTGATTGGCTGCGGAAACAGAGCTGAGGTTTAAAGAGTCCAGCAGGTGGACTGGGATGGTGCAGGCAGGTACTGTAATAGCCAGAGCACAGTTCTTCACCACCACTTTTGTGTGCATCTTTGCCATCACCTGTGGAAGCATGCATGGATGCCAGCCTGCCTCACACCCACTCACTCCCTGCTTGCATATTTCTTCATCATAATTGGTCCCTTCCCTCCGCCCAGTCTGGCCATAGCACATACAGATTGTCGTGTGCATCATCCATCTGACCAAACATAATGCTGATTAGTATTTCATGCCCAGAAAGGAGGGAGCTTAGGTGCACCGCATGAATTTGTTAATCTCCTCTCCCCATCCACAGTTTGTTGCGTTTTAAGTTATTTATGAGTTACCCTCGTCACAGGCCCTCCTCACTTGTTATCTCCTCCTGTCCCCTCAGCTGTAAAGGGCCGTTGCGTCAGCACAGGTATATCTGAGCATGTTTAAAGCCGTCCTGAACAAATGCAGCATCAGAGCATCACTGCACACCTGTCGGAGGCAGGTAAAGAGGGTTGTGGGTCAGCCAGGTGTATAAAGTTGAGAGGATTGACGACTGAGTACAAGGCTGTGTTGTCTCCTGGTTGCGTCTGCAGGTCTTAAAGGATTAAGAGGTGTCACCGCTGCTCAAGTAATAAATAGCACTAGACTCTCACTTGCGTAGGTGGGCCGTATATATATACTTGGAGTTACCTTTCCCAATTAGTCTTAGCGCTCTCTAATGTGAGCTTTGTTCTCTCCTCCCAGCGCACTGTTTGTTTTGACTGTCCTGGGGGTAAAAGAGACTGAGCTTTGACGAGCGACCAGTGTCCTATGTCACTCTTTGGCACCAGCACACGTTCACCTGATCTATATTCAGATCCATGCGTACGCACTTGCAGCATGCAAATAGTAATAGGAGATTATTGTTTATTCTGTGCGCAGGATGAGGAGATTGTTTTTGTTTCTCAGATAATCTGAGTAAAAGGAGAACAGCTGGGCCCTAAACAAGAGCACACTCTTATAGCTTGGCATGCAGCCCGCATCATTCAGACAGGAAAATATTTCACGCCGTATTTGATTTGTCTTCTGAGGCTGACACCATATTAATCTGATGTTAAGCATTTTTTTTTGTTTTTTTGTTGCCTTTTTAAAGGCGCAGTCCTGGAGAGATGCTGCAATGAGACCATGATAACCAAATGTTTTATAATCCTAATATTGCTGTTCTTTCTCTCTCTCTTCCTCTCCCTCTCTCTGTCCATCTCTTATTCTTTCATTTCAGGTTGCCTTCAGCGCCTAGAGCACCACATCTCTAAAGAAGCGAGAAAACCAGACGCAGAGTGAAACGAATGTTTTTTGCTCTCACCGAGAGCAGATTTTCTCACTCTCGCTCACAATCTCTCATCCCATCTGTTGGAGCACTTATGCCAAGGCTGTTTCATAACCACAAATTCATGTCTTGTCTGCAGCACTTTAAGTGACACTGTTATTTTTCCCGGATAATTACTGTTCTGTTTATTCAGAAAGGGTGCTTTGTAGCAGTCTGCACTTTTTTTTTTCTTCCTGAAAATTCTCAAAGAGGGGTCTACAGCCCCC
Organism: Oreochromis aureus; assembly: GCF_013358895.1. Taxonomy (NCBI): domain Eukaryota; kingdom Metazoa; phylum Chordata; class Actinopteri; order Cichliformes; family Cichlidae; genus Oreochromis; species Oreochromis aureus. Next base: position 21,867,165 of record NC_052944.1, on the reverse strand, counting down.
ACCCCACCCCCCAAAAAAACTCAAAAGAAAGAATGGTATCGTCTCTGTTTGATTTGTTAAACTAACAGCCAACAACTATGATTCACATGTGCGCAAATAGCAATCCCACTTAAATCAAAGTTCAAGGTTTTGTTTTTTTTCGCCTTGACTGACCCCCTCAATCAAGCTGTACCAGCCTCATCCTACACTAGTATGAGTTATGACAACTCTAAATCAATGCCTAGCAGCAGCAATCGGGGGCGATTGGCATGGGCCGACGGAAAAGACCCGGAATCGGATTCACAGGGGCTAAATGTGCACGAAATCGGGAGCAGTGGTCAGCCTGGTGCCAATGTCACCCACAAGGACCAGGGGAGCGGAGAGGGAGGAGGTTCATCCCCCAGCGATGGATCTCGGTCTGGAGGTTCGTCTGGAGATCAGAGGTGTCCGACTTCAGACGATATGGATGGAATCTCGAGCGGGAATGACTCTGGGGAGAGGGAGAGTGAGGGCGGGATGGAGCGGGTGAACAGGTCTCATAGACATCAGTTCACACGCAGCCCCCACAGCTCTTCAAATGGCAAAGACTCTGGCATGATGCTGGAGACTACAGAGAGCAACAAGAGGTAAGAGAAATCACCCAAAGCTCTTTTTGTTTCTGTGTGTGTTCAGGCTGAAATTAGTATGAGTTTAGTCAGAATACACTGAATGAAATGAGTGGCTGCACTAAGGCCAGGCCTAAGGAGTCTAAGACTGGAAATGAGTAGATATAGATTAAGGTGATAGATAGCTGGGTGCTGTCATTATAAGACAATGTCAGCATTACTGATGCAGACGATTACTGCTCTGGTTTACCTGAGCATGTACGGTGGCTGGCGACGACCAACTTTGTGTGGCATGCAGAAAGGATTTTTCAGCTTTTATTGCACCAGTTTTCAATGTAAGTGCTTTAAAATCAGAAATGTAATTGTATTATTCATGTTTAACATAAAAGTGCCACAACATTATAACTGCCTGCCTAATATTGCTCAGGTGCCCCTTACGCATAATGGCATGGACACAGGACCCCCGAGGGTGTCCTGTGGCGTCGGCTTGTGGCAGAGTGTGGGTTGCAGAGTCGAGCCTCCAAGGATCGGTCTTGTTCCGGTGCATCCCACTGTTGCCTTATTGGACTGCTGTATGGGGAGTTTGGAAGCTGGGTGCACACTTTGGGCTCTTTTATACGGTAGTCGAACTGGCTATGAGCAGTTTTTGCGGTGTTGCAGGGCGCATTGTCCTGCAGGGAGAGGCGGCTGCTGTTGGGAGTGTCGTTGCCATGGGGGGGTGCGCCCTGGAATAGGTGAAGTTGTCGAGAAACCTTTTCTCTGCTTCTACCCATTTTTATCTGAAAAGCTTCTCTAGCTGTCAGAGTGGACATCAGTCGCTGAAACTGCCTATTTATTCTTTTTATTTATTGACACTTATGTCTGCCTGGTTAGCAGCAGCATTGTTGACACACTCACCTCTCTCTCTGTGAATTTTCATTGTCTGAATCTGTCCTCCTTACCCAGCTCCAACTCTCAGAGCCTTTCACCTCCCAGCGGCTCCCTGGTCTATAGCCTGCCATCGTCCAGCTCGGAGCACGACCCCCCCTCCACTTCCGGATGCAGCAGTCACCAGTCAGCCAGGGTCCAGACGCAGAAGGAGCTCATGAAGGCCATCAAAGAGCTCAAACTCCGACTCCCAGCTGAGCGCAAGGCCAAGGACCACTCCAGCACTCTAAACGCACTCAAATACGCTCTGCAGTGTGTCAAACAAGTCCGAGGTGAGGGTCTTTTTTTTTTTTTTTTCTCTAAAAAGGTGCCTGTTCTTATGTGGGAGACAAAAAACTCAGATGATGAATTTTAGGTCCATGTGACTTTCTTAAATATTTCTTCAGATTAATCTTTGTTTTTCCTTCATAAATGTTGTAGATATGTAATGTCACCTGTCTGCAGATTTACACCTTGACTGAGAAATGTTTAATGTTTCCAGCCAACAAGGAGTACTATCACCAGTGGAGTGTGGAGGAGTGTCACGGCTGCAGTCTGGACTTGTCCACCTTCACAATTGAGGAGCTGGATAATATCACCTCAGAGTACACCCTCAAAAACACTGTGAGTTAAAACACTTATCCACTTCTTCCTGCATCTTAAAACTACTCTTAAAGGAGTGGGGAAGGTACCTTATTACTGTTGTTAATGAGCCATGGGCATTATTGTTTTATTACTTTCTGTACCTCAGGGTTTAACATGTAACTCAAAGGAAAGGAGGGTTACCTCCTGGTTGCTGTCAGAGCGTTTGATAAATTCACACTATCCTGAAACTGTGATGTGATACTGATTTTAAACTGAGATGGCGGTTTGGGGTATTTTTGCAGGTGTTTATATCTGTGCTGATGTTTGGGGACAACCAGTACATACAGTCATGAAATTTAACAGGGTTAGTAGCTGAGAGCTAAATAAGGGTTGAATTTGAAGATGGGCGTGGCCATCAGTGGTCTATAGTTTGTCTTTTAATAATCTAATTTTTACACAGCTTTGTGCTTGTGTTCAAAAATATCAATTTTCACAGTTTTTTTCCTTTCAGAAACATGAATTGAAATGTGCCCTAATGAAAGATCCCAGATTGTTGGAGAAGATGGCTCATTAAATTCCTTCTGTTTTCTCCAGGACACGTTCTCCATGGCAGTATCGTTCTTGTCAGGGAAGGTTGTGTACATATCGCCCCAGGGCTCATCCTTGCTGCGTTGTAAGCCCGAGTGTCTCCAAGGAACCATGTTCTCTGACCTTTTGGCTCCGCAAGACGTCAGCACCTTCTTCAGCAGCACGGCACCCTGCCGCCTCCCCTCCTGGGCCTCCTGCATCGGCTCTGGTGAGCATATGCTGACTGAAAGCGAGAGCAAGTTTAGCTATGTTTCCTTATGTTTCCTGTGCTGACTGACTCCGGTCTCCTCCAGCTTCTCCTCCAGTCGACTGCACCCAGGAGAAGTCCATGTTCTGTCGGCTTAGCGCTGACCGGCCGCAGGGCGGCGAGATGCACTATTACCCATTTCGCCTCACGCCTTACCAGCTCACCATCAGAGACTCTGATGCTGCTGAGCCACAGCCCTGCTGCCTGCTGATCGCAGAGAGGGTCCACTCTGGATATGAAGGTATTTGATACGATCCCCTGTTGTCTGTAATAAACCGGTGTTTGTGTGTTTATATGAGTTAAAATTACACCATCATCAACAGTTATTTGACACTGAGTCACACACAGCTAAAAAGATGTAACAGAACATTTTAATTATACCCGCACTTTTTACAGCAGATGATACAGATTGCATCTATCCACTGTTTTTTTTTTTTCCTTTACTGTTTGGACTGATAATGTGAGGTGACATATCAATATCAGGCTGATTCTTGTAACCAGGTAGGCACCACTTGTTTGAATAGAGTAGCAGAACAGGGTAGCTTTTGGTGTCATCAAACATGTGACAGGTTACTAGGTTGGTTTCAGAGCGCGTGTTTGTTTTGGTGAGACAGGATGAGTGGGCGGTGCGTTGGTGTTAACTCTGTGGACAGGATGTTTCAGTGGAAAACAAAGCAAGTGAGCCTAGGGTTTTCAGAAAAGAGAGAGTCTAGTTTGTGTACTTGTACTCTCACAGGTGCAAAGTCTATAGCTTTGGAGGAAATATAAATGAAAGAGACTGGAATACCATATTTCTTTGAATATGAATAATGTAGACACTTAATATTGCATGCCTGTCAGAACAGTGTCAGACACAGAAAGTCTGTTTCACCCTCCAAACATGTTCCTCATCTGTTCTGTTTGTGTCCTCTGTGCCCGTCAGCTCCTCGCATCCCAGCCGACAAGAGGATCTTCACCACCAGTCACACTCCCAGCTGCCTCTTCCAGGAAGTTGATGAAAGGTCAGTTATCTTTGCTCTGACCCGATGCTTACTGCTGTGTTACCTTCTGGTAATTGGTGTTTTAAGCTTAAGGAGTGCGATCGACTCATCAATTTCCCTGTGGATTTGGAGACGGTTGTTAAAAATAAACAGCTCCAATATGTTTTGCGATTTCATTTCAATTTTCTGAACATTAAGGTGTATGTAAAGTGATTCATCTCAGGTGCCTTTAACAGTGTGGAAATGTGATGTGTTTACAGGGCAGTGCCACTGTTGGGTTACCTTCCTCAGGACTTGGTCGGGACACCCATCCTGCTCTGCATCCACCCTGATGACAGGCCCATTATGGTGGCTATACATGAGAAGAGTAAGCCTCTTTAAGCCTTTCTTCAAAATGTAATCACACGTGACAAGATTCATGCAGGGCTAATGTAAAAAACACACTTTAGCTCAAATAACAGACTTGTTAGCAGAAGACTCTAATTGGGAATCTGTGCAATAGGAGACAAACCTGCTGACGTATGGATAATCTGCTGATGTAACGACAGCTGCTCTTAAAATGTATAAAAACTTAGCAACCAGGTTCTCTGCTCAGTGTGTGTGGCAGAGCTGCAGGTGGTGTGCACATAGACACACACACAAGCAGCTACAGTGGACAGGGTGACACCTACATTAATCCAGCAATGAGGCATGTGTCCACAGAGCTGTTTGTATTTGTTAGTTATGTAGAATTTAACAATGAGAAAGTAAAAGAGAAAGGTGTCCCCTTTTTAAAAAAAAAATAAATAAATAAATAAAAAGATAAAAATAAAAATCAGTTTTCAGCTTGCTTGCCCACCTCTTTTCTGCAAAAAACTCTCTGGACATCATCAGTGGTATAATAAGTTTGCAAAAAACTGCACATTTATGACAATAATGATGCGATCTCTCTAATTTTTTTACTTCTGCTGTCTTCTTTGAGCTTAATCATCTGTGTTGAGCCTCACCTTTGAGTTTTTCTGGTTTGTTCCAGAATTCCTATGGACTTCCAGTAGAAAACAGCCTTACATTACAGCTTTGACAAAGGCTGAAGTAAAACTAAAATAGTCTCTAATACATAGGACCTAAGGTTCTTCATTTTAACCTTGTCGTTTTTGGCAGGAGCTTATGTCACACAGAAGCGTAGGGCTGAGTAAATCGTTCATGTCTTTCATATCTTTTCTGTTTTTTCACAACTCAGGAAACTCACATGTGTGCTTTGCCATCTCTCTTCAGTCTTTCAGTTTGCTGGGCAGGCGATCGACTACTCGCCCCTGCGGATGTGCGCCCGCAGCGGGGAGTACGTCACCATGGACACCAGCTGGTCTTCCTTTGTCAACCCTTGGAGTAGAAAGGTCGCGTTCATCGTGGGGCGGCACAAAGTCAGAACGTAAGCTTTTTCTATCTCTCACTTCATCAACAGATTTTTGTAGTTGGTCAAACTTTGTGCATCTGTCCTTAAAACTCAGTGGACACACGTTTAATACTGCCTTTAGTGACTGAGAAAGGATCTTCTTAAAAAGTGGCAGCCACTTTAAGTAGACGTAAAAAAACAGACACAGAGTTTGTTTCTATTATAAAACATGCAAAATAATGTGTCAGAAAAGAAGTTTAAGATTTCGCCTTTGGTGCTAAATCTCCCTCTCCCTGTCTCCAGGAGCCCGCTGAATGAAGACGTGTTCACCATGCCGCAGGACTGCGAGAATCGGGTCACCACGCCCGACATCGTCCAGCTGAGCGAGCAGATCCACAGAGTCTTGGTGCAGCCAGTGCACAGCAGCAGCTCTCAGGGCTACAGCTCTCTTGGGTCCAGCGGGTCACGAGGCTCCCACCACTCCAACCAACAGCGTCTCTGTGCCTCAGCCGCCTCGTCCAGCGACAGCAACAGTCCCGTTGTAGAAGAGGCTGCAGGCCCATTTCACAAACCTGTGAGTCTGAAAAAGAAGTGGTTTTGTGTTGGTATTTTTATTTTTTTTTATTTATGTATTTATTTTTTTAATTGTAGGCATGGATTTTGTTTCATGCATAGTTAAATAGTTGTATAGAATATTTTGACAACATCAAAAAAATTATGCTGTTTGTATTGGAAATGGTTCTGAATATTAAACACTTTGAGCCAGGTCAATGTGGACACAAAATTATTTTAAAGGGCACCTAATCGGCTATTTTAGTCTTCAGACTGCTGTAAATGCTTCATTTCAGATTTCCCACTCCTCACTGGAAGCCTTGCTTTTTTTATAGTTATATAACCAGATACAACCAGTTTTGCAATCAGATGAGTCGAATCCCTCGATTGCAAAGAGGCACGTCATAGGGGCGAAAGACACATGAGAAGAGCCAAAAATTGATTGATTTATTACAGCCTTTTACCTAATCCAGTTCAGTCTGTCTGGCAGTCAGTCCAAGTCAGATCAGGAATTTTGGCCTTGTGATTGAAAGTTGCTTCCGAGAGGTTGGTCACTGCAGCTGCTAACACTTCAGTTATCACCAGGCAACCACCAATGTTTTGTTTTCGAGTTGCAAGGAGGTCATTGTCCTTTTTACTGTAGTGTGACTAAAAAATAAAATATCTTGATCCAGACATTAGATGATCAAAGGGCCTGCGAAGAGTATTAGACTAATCAGGATTATTTTTAACTATGAATTATGCAAGGCTACTCCAGCTGGAAATGAGCAGGTCCCATTTTGTGAAATGTTTTCTCACAAGATTGTTTATCACCTTGTTTTTGATACAGCCACATTTTCCTGGGTACTGTTGCATCACATTTAGGCTGTAGTGTTACGCACGAACTATATGACAGATTGGCAGAAGATTCAGTGCCGTGTCATTCTCTCGTTAGTTAGCTGTGATTTTTCTGGTCTTCGTTTTTCTCTAGATGACGTTTCAGCAGATTTGCAAAGACGTCCATATGGTGAAAACAAACGGGCAGCAGGTTTTCATCGAGTCTCGTAACCGCCCGCTGCCGAGGAAAAACACCAGCACAGGTAAGAGGCTGGAGTTATTTTAACTCAGAATGTGCCTGTCACAGGAGAGTAAATAATAAATTGTGTTTTTAAAAATTTTTTTTTACTATTCCAGGAAAGAAAAGAGAGACATAAAACAAAGTTAAAAATAATAATGTCCAAAAGCCTTCACAGAGAACAATTTAATTTTCCTGATCCTGTTTTTTTTCTTCATCCAGACACTGTGGCCGTCAGAGTGATCAACAGTGACCCAGTCAGAAGTTTGATAGCAGACATGACAAACCCATCCAAAAGTTTGGTCCCTGCATCACTTGTACCCAAGGAGCCATCTACGAGCTACTCCTACCAGCAGATCAACTGTCTGGACAGCATCATTAGGTTTGTGCACAAAAATGAAGTAATTTTTGTCGCAACATTTTCCCTTTCACCATCCCACTTATCCAGCGATTTCTCACACAGGTACTTGGAGAGCTGCAACATTCCCAATACAGTCAAAAGGAAGTGTGGTTCCTCCTCCTGCACTGCCTCCTCAGCGTCTGATGACGACAAACATGAGCCCAACCGCAACAGCAAAGGTATTTTACTATGACATGAAACTGATTTGAGTTTTTAGGCAGGTAATGATGTAGCTAATTAGGTAGAAGACAACAAACCTGGTTGATGTTTTGTCTGTGCGACTAAATTTCTGACCGTATTGTCTCTCCAGGTGGTTCAGTTAACCTCGTAGGTGAACCACCTCCTCTGCCTCCTCTGACCATGGCCACAAAGGCAGAAAGTGTAGCCTCAGTTACGTCTCAGTGTAGCTTCAGCAGCACCATCGTCCATGTTGGAGACAAGAAGCCTCCCGAGTCAGGTGGGCCTCGTTAACACTCACCCTCTCCTTCCTGGAACTTGCAGGATGAGTTCCTTGCACACCTTGAATGGAGTTCTGTTTTTTTTTTTTTTTTTTTTTTATCTTTTTTTCATGTTTAACGTTGGTGTTCAAGTTGTGCTTTTTATGTGTTCATTTTGCAATTAAACTTGTTTTTATTGCAGACGTACTACCTGGAACATTTCTGGTTGATGTGTTGTGTTTTATTCTTCTCCTGTGCACACTATTTTATATATTATAATATTTTTTTTCCCCCAGTGATCAGTGTTAAACTCTGATGATACAGGAGCTCTAGCAAAGAGGAGGCTTCCAGCTAACACACTTGAGATTGTATAGATTGTATAAAAATATATACGTGTATGTATGTATACCTGTATCTCCTGGTCCTACCTGTCTAACTACAGCTGTGCACTGAATTGTGTGTTTGTGTTTGGATTGTGTGTCAGTTAATTGCTAAAAGTGTCATCTTTAATTCTTCTTTATATTGTTACACCCTGCCTTCTTGTCCTCTCTTCCTGTTCTCACAGACATTGTCATGGAGGAAGCTCCTACAACTCCCACGCTGGCTGCTCCCTTTGCTGCACAGACTCCTCTCGACATGACCCCGACTTCTCCCGCAAGCAGCTTAGCGCTTCCCGCTAACGCAGCCATCACGCCTCCTCCACCACCACCTCCTCTCCCTCAAGCCAGCCAGCCTGATAGGGACAGCCGGAGAAGTGGAAGTGTAGGAGGTGGAGCAGCAGGAGGTGGAGGTAGCAGGCTGGGTCTTACCAAGGAGGTGCTGTCCGCCCACACTCAGCAGGAGGAGCAGGCCTTCCTCGACCGCTTCAAGGACCTCAGCAAGCTGCGCGTTGTCGATCAGACGATGTCTTCAACTGTGCGCTGCCACGCTGCAGCTGGCAACCCCCTATCACGAGGTAGGAGTACACTGTTACCCCAACACACACACACACACACACACACACACACACACACACACACACACACACACACACACACACACACACACACACACACACACACAGTGTTATTTGGGTTCTATCATTTTCCATCTGCCAGTCCATCGAATCAAGCTTTAAGTACTCAGTTAGTACCTAAAGTGCATAAAGTCTGCAGCATTTAATGCTATTGCAGATGAGGTGATGTACAGAGAATTACCGGTCATTGTTCCTTATAAATAAGTCAATACTGTACTGATTTGAAGACCACAGGTATGATGACTCCTTATTTTGTGGCTTGTGCTCTAAGGATGATGTTTTATAAGAACAGTAGCACTGCACAGAGTCTTAGAAATAGTTTTGTATTGAATAGCTGTTTTGCAAAGTGAAGAAGTATTTAAAAACTTTACTCACTAAAATGGCACTGGTGTATTTACTTAAAAATTGCTATTTTAACTTTCTTTGGGGACCTGTATCGCCTTCACAAGTCCACCATCGATACATTAATGTCTGTGAACCTGAGGGTGTGAAAGCTGCAAAATATTTTATGTGAAGCAGCAAACTGATTGTAGGGCATCTTTTATCTTCTTTTCTAGGGGTGCGTTGTTCCCGTGACTACCCAGCTGCAGGAGGTAGCTGTGGTCACAAACGTGGTCGTGGCGGTAAGAGACTCAAGCACCAGGAGTCTTCTGACCAGCACAGCTCTCTAGGCATGAGCGGGGGTCGTCAGGACCCCAGAAGCACGAGTGCTCCCATGCCCCTCAACATGCCTCTCGGCCCTCCCACAACCTCATCCTCTTGGCCTTCTGTAGGCTCCCAGGCTAGCATGCCACCCGCTGCTTTTGCTCCTGGTATGTTTCCAATGTACCCAGTCTACCCACCTCTTACGCAGCCCTTACCCATCCCAGATCTATCACGTTTACCCCCCGGCCAGATGGTACCTCCTATGATGGCCTTCGTTCTGCCCAACTACATGTTCCCACAGATGGGAATGCCCATGTGTCAGCCAGGCTCCATCCCTGGACCCTTTTACAATCCCAACTACGTTTACCCCGGGGCCCCTGCAGCCGCTGTCCCCAATAATGTGTCCAACCCCATGCCTACGCTAGGCACATGTGTCCCGTCTCGCAGCAGCACACCGCAATCTTACACGCAGACGCCAGCTGATCGCGAAGGCGCGGAGTCACCGCTCTTCCAATCCCGATGCTCCTCCCCTCTCAACTTGCTTCAGCTGGAGGAGTCGCCAAGCAACCGGTTAGAGGTCGCCACGGCACTAGCAGCATCTCAGCAGGCATCACCTTCCGTGCAGGGCGGGGCAGCCAGGGGGCAAAGTTCCACAAATCAGAGGAGCTCAGATGATACCTCCAAGGAAAATGAGAATGTAAGTGTTCAGGATAGGATGTCCGACCTAAAAATGTAGTCATCTCTCATGAAAGAGTTAAAAAAATTAACATTAATGTCTTCCCTATTAGGCTGAAGCTAATGAGTCCAACAACGATGCCATGTCCACCTCCAGCGACCTGCTGGACTTGCTGCTCCAAGAAGACTCGCGCTCAGGCACCGGCTCAGCTGCCTCTGGTTCAGGGTCTTCTGGAACAAGGTCCTCGGGTTCAGGCTCCGGCTCCAACGGCTGCAGCTCCTTTGGCACCGGTGGCACCAGTCAGTAGATTTATATCATTAGTACCACCTAAAAAAAAACATTTTGTTCTCGGCTGTTGATGAAATTCTTTTTAGTTTAATGGTTTCCATCAGGGACACAGAGTTCTGGGTCACCATGACATTTAATTTAGTTGATAGTGATATGACTGTTATTAGTAAAGTGAGATAATACCAGATGAAACAAATCACATAAACTCTAAAAGTTGCAGGGAAAAAAAAAAAAAAAAAAAAAATTTCCCTGAAAAATGTTTTGATTGAGATTGTCTTTAATCAACACTTTGATAATCTTTCATTCTAAAGCACAGACTGAAAACTCTTCTGAACTTTAATGTTCTTCTCCCTCTAGTCAGCAGCCAGGGCAGCCACACCAGCAAGTACTTCGGCAGCATCGACTCGTCTGAGAACGACCATTCCCGCAAACAGCCAGCAGGGGGCAGCAGCAGCCCGGGAGGAGACGGTGGAGAGGAGCAGTTCATCAAGTGTGTGCTGCAGGACCCCATCTGGCTGCTTATGGCCAACACAGACGACAAGGTCATGATGACCTATCAGCTGCCTGTCAGGTACAGCACTGGGCAAAATGTCACAAAAGACTTTGGCTACGTTCACACTGCAGGCAAAAGCGCATCAAATCTGACTTTTTTGACCCTATGTGACCCATATCCGATCATGGTATGACAGTGTGAACAGCACAAATCCGATATTTTCAAATCCGATCTGGGTCACTTTCGTATGTGGTACTGAATCCGATACATATCTGATGTTTTAGAAAGCGACTGCTGTTTGAACGGTCATGTCGCATTAAATCCGTCTTTTACGTCACTGACACAAGACAGATGCCAATCATCAGCGCCGGAGAAGACATCGCGAACGCTTCCTGGCCATCCAATGTAGATGTTAGTGAAACTGTTTGGAAGACAACGTTGGAGAAATGTAAACATTTTATTTGTACTGTATAATCTGGAGATTCTGATAGAAATCTGCAACTATCCTTTGAAGCACCGCTCCTCTCTAAAACTGCAACAAGGATCATTATTAGGCCATATGTAAATAACAAAATAAGTTTATAACTTAAAGCAAAATCCGAAAAGTCCGAAACAAGTCTTTATATTAAGGGCCATCAGTCAAACAATACTCCTTGGTCTGGGTCTAAACAGAGCGCGTTGTGTGTGACGTCTTCTTTTGCGCATGTGGGCCGCTTTGAGGATTCACACTAGAGCGCGTTTGCTGTCGCATTTTATTTGTAGTATGAACAAGCAGACAAAAAAATCAGATTTGATAAAAAAAATCGGAATTGAGCATTAACACCTGCAGTGTGAACGTAGCCTTTGATTCATTTGTTCAGCTCTCTGATGAGGAGCTGGTTTAGAAAAAGTGAGGATTGTTTTGTTTCTCAAGAAGTAAAGTGTGAGTCGGACCAGTCTAGTCATACTGTATCATGGAAGAGAAATACATCCAGATGTTATTTGCTGACCAAGCAGCTGTTAGTCCAGAAAGGCAGCAGCTTAATGCTGGTCCACTTTGTCTTCATCAACAGGGACTTGGAGACGGTGCTGAGAGAGGATCGTGAGTCCTTGAGGAACATGCAGAAACACCAGCCACGCTTCACAGAGGAGCAGAAGAGGGAGCTGAGCCAGGTCCATCCTTGGATCCGCACTGGACGCCTGGCACGAGCCATCAACATCTCTGTAAGCACATCAGATCTACCCTGTACCATGTCAAGGTGCATTGTACATTCTGTTGTGTCCCAGAAAAGACAGGAAGTCAACTCTCTCTGTGTTTTCAGGGCTGTATTGGCTGCAAGTCTCCCCCCCCCGTGCCGCCCGCCCCCCCATTCGACGTGGAGATCCACGACATGGAGCTGTGCAGCGTGCTCAAGGCTGAGGAGGAGACCGCCAACGAGACGATGAAAAACCTCGCAGAGGTGACTCACCCTGAGGAAGAAGAAGAGGAGGAAGGGGTTGAAGATAAAGGAACGGAAAAACAGGACAGCGGCCAAGACATGACGGCAGAGGAGGAGGGAGTGGGGTCAGACACTGTGGCAGGAAAAAGTGAGACTTAGCCACTAGAGTCTGACGGGACTCACCTCCCAGGTGGCCCAAAGTGAAAAGCACTAGCGCTCATCATGAGTTTCATCATGAGACAATATGCGCCATCCAGGACTTCCTGTGCTCAAAGCATCATTACAGAGGCTGTAATCCAATGAGCTTGCGCTGGGATGCTGAGGTGCATAATGATGCAGACAACTGCCGTTAATTGTCCGACAGCAGGTCAGGAAGGACACGTTGATTCTTTGAGTCTGATTTCGATGTCAGCGGTCCAGGCACGCACTGTGACTGATAATTAAATGCCTTGGAAACCACTGGACACACACACTCAGTTTTAGAGAGTGAATTGGTCCTGTTTTCTTTCTTTTTGTCTAATTTTTTTATTGTCCTTGTAGTTCATGGTATATTTATTTAAGTTGTAAAATAATCAGAGGAGACTAAGGTTAATGTTTTGCAAAGAAAAAAAGTGCGCCTTTACATAAAGATGGATGTGCTTCACTCGTGTTTTCATCTGTCCTGTTCAGAGTTCAGCCTGTGAGGAAAGAAGGGACTTTTCTGAATGTTTCTGGGATCCTGCTCTGGTTTCAATCCTGACCTTTTCTTCTTCTTTTTTTCTTCTTTTGTATGAATCGTGACCCCAAATAATTAAACTACTTTCACCTGATAGATAAAATGTACAGTGAGAACCAAGTAATTTTGTAAGCATTGTGTATATTTTTATACTTTGATGCACTGCAGATGGAGAACACCCAAAAGAGGGTGTGTACTGTAAAAAAACAAACAAAAAAATGTGTTTAAAAAGCTATTTGTTATACGATAGATCGCACTTTTTGGAAATGGAGACAGTGTTTGTGACTCGGCAATCGAGTTGCTTTACTTGTGGACGAGCTTGGGAGTCTGACCCACACCTGTTAAAAGGCTTCTCATCAGCCAGGCATTAGTTTGAACAGTGAACAAACACTACAGACGGCGTTTCCCAAATTATCATCCCCCCTATGGAGCCTGCAGCACTCCTGTGTTGGTGAGAAGATTTGGAAAAAGGTGGATGTAACTCTTAAAAAGTCCCCTGAAGAGTTCAAAGAGTGTTTTACTATCTTCTCTATTCCACTCTGTCCCTTTTCTCTGTCTCTTCTCTGTGGCACTATTCTGGTCATGTGATATCCTCTGCTTCATAACGTCAGTGGTGTCTGCGACAGTTTAATATTTTTCAAGTTCTTTGTACAAAAAAAGACAATAAAAGACTTAAAATGGGTTTAAATGCGAAGTCAGATTTTTCTTCTTTTCCACCTCATGATTACATCTCTTTGCAGTCTATTTTTGTTGCCAGTTGGCGTGGATACACAGAAGCGTCCAGAACGAGCTGGGAGCTGGGAGCGGATCGGGGCAGCTGCTTTCTTACCCGACCGCAGTCTCCTGCTGTTCTGCTGTGGTTTCTACCCATAGTGGTCACCGCAGCTTAAAAAAGACAAAAGGCACGTCCTGGTTCAGACAGGCTCAAAGTGGCGAAGCTGACTTCACTGCATATTATGATTATAACAATGGCAGCAATGATTGTAATGTGTGTGGGTCTTCTGGCAGACAGGCTGGTATTAATAACACAGCTGAAGACGCTCCATCTTTTATTATACAACAATAAAAATGAGTCTTACTGTTGTAATAGAACATTTTACTGTAGAGTTCAGCATAATTCATGTTTTTCATAATTGCTTTTACGAGCCCTGTATGATTTTTATTCTGGTTCCTACAGTTTTTTTAAGCTTTCCTGTGCTTACACTGGATCGTTTTGTGAGGTGAGGTTAATTCTGTGGAAAGAATTTAATCTTTTTAATGAACCGTCACCTAAATTGTGCTCGTGTGCCCATGAGCTTTGAAAACAGCAGTCAGGATCCATGCTGGCAGCTGTGAGATCGCAGCAGTACAGAAGTAAATGCTAAATTTGCATGCTAATGTGTGAGCCCAAAGAGGGACTACCATTATATTGAGATTTAAACACCGCAATACAAGCGCTGTTACAAGCAATTTTATTATATATGTGGGAAATGGAAACCAATTAATGATAACAAGAAGAAAAATCCACCGGTCCTGCTAAAGATTAAGCTAGCAAACAAGAGGACCGAAGCTGCACCACCGTTTGGGGCATTATTAGAATTACCACTCACCCTGACCAAGTGACCACACTCAAACATCAATACACTCAACTGCATTAAAGTTACCCCAAGGGTGCACACCGGCTGACCTCAGGAAATCCTGTAAAAGACACACCAAGAGAAAGCTACATTCTTCAAGCTCCTTCTTATTCCTCTTTCGGCCGATCACCAACTATCTGCATATCCTCCCTCCTTCACTACATCCATAAATCTCCTCTGTGGCCTGCATCTTTTGCTCCTGCCTGGCAGCTCATCTTCAACATCCACTCCACCCTGCCTGCAGTTTCCTCTTTGTCTATTCCTTTGGATGGTTGACCTTAGGCATTTAAACTCATCTACTTTCACTACATCTACTACTTGCATATTCACCTTTCCACCTGTCTCCCTCTCATTCACACACATGTAATCCGTCTTGCTTCTCCAGTGCACACCTCCATCTCTTCAGGCTGTCCTCCACCTGCTTCCCACTCTCACTACAGATCACAGAGTCATCTGCAAACATCACGGTCCATTGCTACTCCACATTTTACGAGCTTGTACAACCAACTTTTCATTTCTTCATCAGTCTCTCCCATGGTTATGGAGGAATTTGGGGAATTCTTTACAGTGTTGCCGCAGCCCACTGAGGTTTTTTCACACTGTTTTAACGTCCCACCACAGCATTTCGGTCGAGCTGAATTCTTGACTTTGAATGGACTAAAAGCCCAGCATGTAAACCTGATGGTTCCAGATGAAGATGGCGAACAAAAGCACGGCTTGTAGCCGGCAGCGCTGTGAAGTGGTCATTATGCATGCTGCAACACAGGCCCTCTGTAAGCACACGCCTACAGAAACTTACCTTCTGCATATGCTTCATTAGTCTACCTGTTAATGAGCAACACAAGCACACTGTACAGATCCACTCTGGCTGTGAATCAGTTGTAAACAACTCTTTTTACTGCTCGTCACCTGCATCAACCAACTTCTTTCTTCCACCCTTGCCTTTCTCCGTAACACCCCACCATCCAACCATCACTTCCCCTCCTCTCCCTGCCTCCCCTCCCCTTCCCTTTCCAAAACCTTACCTCTCTCCACGCCTCTGCGCTGCTTCTCCCTCCTTCTTTTTGCTTCTGCACTCTCGTCTTTCCCAATCCGGGAGGACAGCAGGATGGAGGACAGGGTGTGGACCCCCGTGTGCCTTCTTGTCATTTTGTCCTTGGGATGGACTGATGCTCAGACAAATGACACTAACGCAAGGTAAGGTGTTGCCAGCAGAGTTATTCTGTATGTATGAGCTGTCAATGTGTCCTTTGTGAATCTGTTTTCTTTTCAATATCCCGCATGTGCACATGTGGCAAGCAATTTTCAAGCCCACATCTGTCTGGATTAACTACTGTGCATGTGTGAGACTGTTTCCTCTCCTGGTCGCAGTATTGTGATTACCGAAAGCTCGGTAGAAATAGAAGGGTGTAGCGTTAGAAAGATGTGGTCGGCATCCCATAAACACACAGACAGGCAGGCGGACACATAATGACAGCGTGCTGTAATTTATTGTGATTAAATCTGGGTAGATGTACCAGCAGCAGTGCTCTCGTGTCATATAGTTTGTTTTTCTTGTTGCAGCTGAGAAGTAAATCTTCCTGAAGTTCTTTGTTTGTGCAGAGTTCCACACAAACAAGGTGTAAATTGAACATGAGAGACAAACAAATGCCTGTGGCCTGCTAAGCTCCAGAGGGTCAGAAGGGAGGGGACTCCAAAACTGGAATATTTTGGCCAAGTGTGGCCTTAGAGTACCACAATAGACACACCATGCATGCCTGAAGAACGTGAGAGACAAGCTGGAAAACAGCTCTGTAATGTAAGGGATTGTAAATTTTGCCTCACTGGCTGGTACAGAGTAAAATTTAAACCTGAATTCCAGCTGCAGAGTTTCTGGAGGAAAACCAGATGCCAGATCTGCCAACATCTAAATTAACGAGTCTGGGCCCGGCCGGCACGGCAAAATTAAAAGTTGAAGCTGGCGCTGCTTTCATGTGTGTTTATCCGAGTGCGAAAGAGTGGGTGTGTGTGCCACCAAACCGTGTGTGATTGGGCTGCTGTGCGGCAGTGTTTGCAAAGCGAACGCGTACAGTTTTCTTGCGGTGCAGTCAGAGTGTGGCGATAACACATATACTGTGTATTAACAGTCCTCCTGGCTTGGTTTGGCCAACTTCTATGAAAAAAAAAAACATACCATGAGAGTTTACTGGGAACTTCCCCAGCCTCGGAGAACAGAGAAAGACTGTGTTTTTCACATCTAAACGTGTGTGTGTGCAGGTTTTTGCCTCAATGCTCTTCAGTATAGCTGCATAAGCAAGCAGCATTTCCTAAAGCACACGGCGCATGAAGTGAACGGCAGGATTTCTTTTTCTCTTTCAGGCCAGTCTTCCACTGTGGAGGCCACCTGGTCACAGACTCCGGCATCGTGGCCAGTGAAGGTTTTCCCAGCTTGTACAAACCCAACAGCAAATGCACCTGGTACATCACTGTGAGTCACTGAAAGTAGCTGTGTTTCAGTTTGGGACACAGGGATAGTGAAACAGTGGTAGCACCTATGCAGATGACTAAATGTTTTGAACTGAAGCTAAATCACTGTAGTGCCAAAAGGATGTGATTGCGGTGTGGCACTAAAAAAACTAAAGAAAATAGAAAAATAGAAAAAGATTTGATGAAACCAAAGTCAGGTTGACTACAGTGCTGGAGCATTCAACATCTGAGTGCTTTCTGATCTGTATACAATCTGTGCTGCCTCCTGAGCCACAGCTGCCCCAATAATGATCAAACCACCAACAACAGGCTCATATTAAGCTGCCTTCATCATCCTACTATAAACCAGCTTGGCCCAAACTGGACTGTACCATCGACTCATAGCTACAGGGGGAGCCACACTCTTAGAAAGTGCTTCAACAGCACAGAAACAAGAACCAAAACATTAATTTACAGTTCCTCTGTGAGTACTGACAATTATGGTTCATCCACATGTAAATAAACACGTTTCAACTACTCCATCCCATTTACTGCAATTCAATTCAGTTTTATTTAAATGGCTCCAAGGCTCAAGGAGCTTTATGTAGTAAAGTAAAGACAGTAGCACGGAGAAAACCCCAACAATCAGACGACCCCCTGAGCAAGCATTTGGCAACAGTTGGAAGGAAAAACTTCCTTTAAACAGGAAGAAACCTCCGGCAGGACAAGGCTCAAGGAGGAGCAGCCTGCTGTGACTGGTTGGGGGTGAGGGGAGGAAACAGGAAATAGTGAAATGGAACTTTTTGTGGAGCAGAACAAAAACTCTGCAGTGTTTCCTTTTGTGTTGATAATTAAAGTAACACCTATGCTATTCCTGTTTTTTGTCATTTTAAATATGAAATATTTTATTTATTTTTATTTAATCAGCAGGTCCCTTGAGGATAGCATCTACTTTTCAGACCTGGCCAACAAGCTACATTATTACAATGTTACAATTTCAGATATAACATCAAACCACATGAAACAAAATAAAACAAGTCAGAGTCAAAATAACACAAGTACGAGATCCGGGTTGTGAAGAACAGTTGCATAAATGATCATTTTCAATGAAAGGACATTTTCAAATCTGGTTATTTTATTTCGTTAATCCATTTTCTTCTGGATCTATTTCCTTCAAAAACACCTCTGTAGTTTTTACTCATTATTAATCTGCTTCACTTTCAGCATCTTCTTGTTGTTTTCAGAGTAACACAAGCAGTATCAATGTTTAAGAAATAATCTGCCTTACATTACAAAAAACATGTTGTTCCTGTGTGTGGGTCATACTGAATCTGTTGTCCCGTCCAGGTCCCAGAGGATCATGTGGTCATGCTGTCTTTCCGCCTCTTTGACTTGGAGGCTGACCCCATCTGCCGCTATGACTACCTGGACGTCTACAACGGTCACTCCCGCCTAGTGCAGAAGTTAGGTCGATTCTGCGGGACCTTCAGGCCCGGTGCCCTCATCTCCACCTCCAACACCATGATGCTGGAGATGGTGACGGATGAAGCCACTGGTGGAAGAGGATTTCTGGCTTCTTTCAATGCAGGGAAGCCACATATGGAAGGTGTGGACAAGTAATCCTGCAAACATTTTACTGGGGCTCCAGCACACAGTTTTATCTTTTTCCTGCAAACACAGGGCAGCACCATGCTTTTTATTCTGTCACCTGGCTTTTATCTCACCTTAACATATTGTAACACACTCTTATTTTTAACTCCATCTTCTTTTCCATCTTTCTATAGAAAACCAGTTCTGTGGAGGACGACTGACCAAATCACAGGGCTCTGTCAAGACCCCCAACTGGCCCAACTCTAATTACCCAGCAGGCATCAGCTGCTCATGGCACATCTCCGTAGAGCCGAGCAATGTAAGCTGATCACACTACACTTCATACAGATTGAGAGCGCTTCACATCAGAATTTCTGTTATTATTAGATTCCTAATGATCCAGTAGCATTAAAGACCTGCTCGCTTACATTAAAGAAAGCTGAATTTATTATTTTATTTATTTATAGCATATCATATATTTATAGCATATTCTACCAGCTTTATTTTAGTCTGTGAAACCAACTGAGAGTTTCCTTGGATGTGTTTGGGCTCATCGTCTTGCTGAAATGTCAAACCCTTGTTTGATCGTCAGCATCCTGGTAGATGGCAGCAGATTTTTTATCAGGTATATGAAGGGTGCCCGTGCCATATGCTGAAAAACAGCCCTACATTAGGATGTTCCCACCTCCAAACTTCACTGGAACCTTCAGTAGTTTAGAAATTCTTCTGTAACCAATGCCATCAGTATGTTTTGCATAATAAGGCTGCGACGGTCTTAAGAAAGCTCATTGATTTGACCCTTCATTAGATGTTTCTTGTTGACACATTGGTAATGAGACACCTTTTTATAGGCCATCAGTTGGGACTGAACCACCTGATATTAATTTGCAATGTGTGGAAGGATTGCTTTCTGATTACTGATAGATTTCAGCTGGTGTCTTTACTTTTTGTACCTCCTTTTCTTCATGTGTTCAATACTTTTTCTTTTTGGTTTGATTCCTTTGCATGTGTGGATTTGATAGGTTGTTACTGACATCTGGTCAATTTCATGTCAATAGCACCTTTAGAATTATATTTACTTAGAAAACTGGTGATGTGTCCAATACTTATTTTACCTGCTGTATGTATATCTAGAATGAAGTATCAACATTTTGAAAAAAAAAGTCAGATATCAACAATTCTTTTCCCCATATGGCCCACATATCTCTTTTGGTTATGTCACCCTAATTAACATATTAATTTGAGCTCTGACACTTACTACAGTCATGACTAAAAGTGCATATTCATATGCGTTTGAAAAGACTGTAAAATATGATGTTGATTTTTGTGACTATTCCGAACTTGTAAATTAAATACCACAAATTAGGCTGTCTGCAGATAGTTAATGACAAGAACCATAAATTAGACAACAAAGTGACATAAGTGGAAAGTACCATCCAGCGGAAATAAGGACACATGTAGGATCGGTTCACTAGCTAGGCTAGCTAGCATAAATTTTCCCGGTGGAAAAATTTAACAGCATGATGTTGTACTGAGGAACAAATGCTGAGGAATATACGCTATACATAGCCTTCCAACTAGCGTAAAAAAAGTAATTAATCCACCTTATAGGGTTTATTTTCCAAAGGTTAAAATGTTGTACCTGGCAGCTAAAAGCACCTAATTGTTAGCAAACACCAAAAATGTATTACCCACTCAAGTAGGAAAGTGCCCAGTCAAATACTTTAGACTGAATGATTTATAAATACTCTAGTTTCACAGTGGATGCTTCAGTCAGTTTAATAATAAAATCCAAAGGTGTTTTCTGTATCTTCAACACTTTAAAATACTTTTATTAGTTAACTCGATAAAAATGAATAATAAAGCCAATATTTCCAATCAAAGAATTAATAGTTAAATTCTTGTGGATCTAATCTGCATAGCCAGTGTAGCTGACAATGCACCAGGAATGCAAAACCCTCAAAAAAAGAAAGAAATGTTCAAAAACAACAAAATTTACACATGATTGCCCCTTTTTAACAAGAACTGGGCTTAAAGCTTTGTGAAATATACTATTAGAAAATATGCACAGGTGCTGCAGTATCATTATAATTTGTATTTGTATAATTTACTTGCACCAAATAATAGTCAAAATCAAATTTCAGTTGACTGTATGTGCAGTTGAGTATGTTAAATGTCTTGTGTTGGAGAAAGAGGAAATAAATGGCAGTAAAGGGGCCCATCACAAGGAAATGTACCTAGGATACTTAATGCAGTTAACGTGTGTGAGTGTGACAGTGGTCTTGTGCTGAGGTTAAAATGAAAGACCTCTTTGAGTCCCTGCAGGCATGATCATGTGTGCCAAGAGATTGAACTAAAAGGAGGGAAGGAAGCAAGGGCAAGAGAGGGAGTAAATGCACCTCTGTATTTCAGAACTCCACCACCACCTCCTGATGGCTGCACTGTACACGGTTCATGAAAATTAGTCAGAAGTAAACATGTGCTAGTGCCATGCCCTGCCAAGACTTTCATAGTTTTCTGTTTCCACCTATTTTCCAGGTGATTGAGGTACAGTTTGAGAAACTGGATCTGGAGCCTGACATGTATTGTCGTTATGACTATGTGGCCTTATTTAATGGGGGAGAAACGGATGACTCGAGGAGGATAGGGAAATTCTGCGGAGACAAACCACCAGGGTGAGATACTGTTCAGATATAAGCTACTTTGAATTAAGCTAAATACATGTACACATATCTTACAGCAGAGCTTTGCTGAAGTTTTTATACTGCCACGTCCCGTTTCTTCCACGTGTCTGTCGCTTTATCCTTTCTTTCTACTTTCCCTGTTCCTTTCATAGCACTATAGTGACAAATGGGAATGAGCTCCTTCTCCAGTTTGTGTCTGACCTCAGCGTGACCTCAGATGGATTCATGGCCTACTACTCCAGTGTGCCTCGTGGGTCCCGCACACCCACTGCAGGAGGAGACTTTATCCACAGACCTCAGATAACCTCCACGACAAAAACACCCACCAAACCAACCCCCAAACCAGTTCCCAAACTCAGACCAAGCCCCAAACCCAAACCCACTCCCAAACCAGTTCCCAAACTCAGACCAAGCCCCAAACCCAAACCCACTCCCAAACCAGTTCCCAAACTCAGACCAAGCCCCAAGCCCAAACCCACTCCCAAACCAGTTCCCAAACTCAGACCAAGCCCCAAGCCCAAACCCACTCCCAAACCAGTTCCCAAACTCAGACCAAGCCCCAAGCCCAAACCCACCCCCAGACCACCCAAAAGGCAACCAGGAAGGCCACCGCTAGTAAAGAAACCTCCACTAAACAGACCCACTACTACTGACATCAAACCCACATCTAAACCTAAACCTACACCTAAGCCTAAACCTAAACCTGAAATTAAGCCTACAGTAAAGCCCAAACCCAAACCTGAAATTAAGCCTACACCAAAGCCCAAACCTAAACCTACACCTAAACCTAAGGTCATTAAGCCAACTCTTAAACCAAGAGTCAAGGTTAAACCCACACCTAAGCCCACTATAAAACCTAAAGTGAAACCAGTGAAGCCAACCAAGAAGGCAGGAGTTAAACCAACAGTCAAACCTAAGATGAAACCCACAGCATCATCTAAACCAGGAGTAACCAAAGCAGTGACAAAGAAACCTGATGTGAGCAAGAAACGTAAGTACAATAAATTGAGTATTGAATTTTTAACCTGCTTTATGCCCCCCTGTATGTATTTGTGTTTACTTGTATTAGAAAGTGTTTGTTGCTGCATGTTTTTCCTACAGCTTTACCACTGAACCCACTGTGTACACAACCCTGTAAGCGGACTGGAACCCTCCAAACCAGCTTCTGCCCTCATGACTTTGGTGAGCTACAAAACAAGCTGCAGTTTGGGCTTTGCAGAACTTCTCTCCATCTATTTTCACACCTTTACATCTACAAAATGTCACTTGTTTCTACACATTTTCTCCTCAGTGAAACATGCCTTTTTTGTGGTTCTAGCCCACTCTACAACTAAGTGCTTTCTAACATTCAGACACATTTACACTCAAAGGAATGCATCTGAGAGCAACTTGGGGTTAGTGTCTTTCCCAGTCTTTGGCATGAAGACTGGAGCACCCAGAGGTCAAACCACCAATTTTCAAATTAGTAGCGACCACTTCAGGGTGGCTTTTTACCAATGGATATTTCACTGATAAGGAGATTCCTCAGATAATCACTCAGAAAATCTTAAATGTTTGACCAAAGTTTTAAGAAGTCTAAACACCTTTCAATGATAATTGAATGAAAAATCTTAAATTTTTTTCCCTTAGTGACCACATCTCTCTTTTTTCTTTATTTTAGTGATTACGGGTAAGGTTACATCTATAGATCCTGGTCCAAGAGGCTCAGCAACCATCGAGGTGTCACTGATCAAGGCGTATAAGACAGGAAGCCTCACCGTCACCAAATCAGGACCCGCCAAAACAGTCACACTGACTTCTACCTGCAAGAAATGCCCTGGGCTAATCAAAGGTAAAAAATGAGACAGTTTTCTTGCTCTCCATCTTACAGAAATATTGCCATATAATACAGTTAGGGCAGGTTGTCAAACATCTGTAAATATTGTGTACAAACTGGAATCTCTTAATGATGGCTTTCTATGTTTAGGGTACTACCAGTGCTAACATCCAGTTCAATGTCAAACTGTATGCAGATGATGTGTTTTTGTATTTAACCCATAAAAGCCAGTCATTAAAGGCAATAATGTAGATAATAAAACCATATACAGGTGTCATATGAGGTGCCTCTGGGAGTATTGTAAATAAATAACTACTATATAAAGAATAGGAGTAAAACAGAGTTTTGGATTGTTATAATGTTATTTAACTGGAATTGTTCATTTCCAGTGTTGTTCCTTTAACGGTTTCTCTTTACAAGTCACCAGCTGCTCTGATGCAGATGATAACGACTTGCTCTGGTATTTTTTTCTTCATCGTCTCTTGTCCAGGTCGTAACTACGTGTTGATGGGAAAAGTCGACGCAGAGGGCAACGGCCATTTGAGCCCCTCCAGCTTCACCCTTCTCTTTAAGCCTGTTCATTCAAAAGCACTGGATGTCCTTTCTCGCAAATCATGCTGACATCGTGGCCTAAACCACCAATCAAACCGACGGCCCTGACTCTTTAAAAAAATGTAACATTGCATAAAGAGTGAAAATATTATAAGCAATATCGTACAGAATTTTTTTCATATTACAATATGGTTGTGAGAAGGAGTTACATTTTAAACATACAATATTAACATATTACTTTTGTATTTTCTATGTAAATTATAAAGTTTCTGTGTTAAAAGATACATAATAAACACAGTTTTGGGGTAATTTTGTGTCAACTATCCATTACTTTTCATCCATGATGAAATATTTTGTTCTACCACATCCTGAAGCTGTTTTATAGTAATGAGATCTGGTGATTGTGGAGGCCATTTGAATACAGCAAACTCATTGTCATGTTCAAGAAACCAGTTTGAGATGATCCGATGAACTTTGCAAAACATGGTTTGTCATCCTGCTGAAAACACTCATCAGAAGATGGGACCACTGTGACCATAAAGGGACATGATCAGCAACAACACTCAGGTAGGCTGTGGCTTTTAAATGATGCTTATTATACTAAGTGACCCAAATTTTGCCAATATCCCCCACATCATTAAACCACAGCCACTAGCATTAACTGTTAATATAAGGCAGTGCTCTCATCTTGTTTATGTCAAATTTTGACCATATCTTCCAGATGTTGCAGCAGAAATCGCGACACATTAGACCATTTGACAATTCGATTTTGTAGCCTCAATTTTTGCTTCTACTGCTTCAAGGTTTGACATGTCGTGTGTTCAGAGATGCTCTTCTACATAGCGTGGTTGTTAACAAGCGGTTATTTGAGTTACTTCTGCCTTCCTACCAGCTCAAAGGAAGCCATTCTCCTGGCATAATCAAGTCATTTTCACCTAGAAAACTGCTGCTCACAAGATATTTTCTGTCCATCTGACCATAGAGATGCCTGTGTGAAAATCTCAGTAGATGAGCTTTTTTTTTTTGGAAATACTCAGACCAGCTGTCACGTTAATGGCTCTGTTGACCCAGTGTTTTAAGTTTTAGTTTATTTGGATGTTGATGTTTGTTTAAGTTTTTTAAGGTTAGCTAAGTTCATTTGTTTATTATATTCCCTTTGTGTTTTTCTACCCCTAAATTTAAGTTACCCTCACCCTTTATGTGTTTCATGCTGCGTGTCTTATGTTGTCAAGTTCGTATTGCCATGTCTGCATCTCATGTTTCCTGTTTTATTTTGAAGGTCTGTGTCCTATGTCAGTGTAGTCGGCTTTGCTTCCTTCGTCTCGTTATGTCAGATTAGTGTTAGCAGTTTCCCCATGTGTTTCCACTTCCCCTAATCACTCTTGTGTGTATTTAGTCTGTGTGTTTCTGGTCGTTCGTTGTCAGGTCGTCTGTTGTCCTTTGTGCCACGTTTCCATGATCCAGGTATCTTTGTGTCCATGTCAGGTTTCATGTTTTGATTTTTTTTGTATGTTTATCTTTCCACAGTTTAGGTTCTCGTTTAGCTTCATCTCTTCATTTTGTTTTGTAATATTTTACCAGCCTTAATAAACGGCTCGCCTTATGTTAACATTCCAGTTTTATTCCACGTTCATTCATGTCTGCGTTTTGGGTCCTCTTCGTCACTCATTACGCTCTGCCTCTGCCAGACTGTGACACCAGCCCATTAGTAGTAAAAAGCCTTCAAAGTCCTTTAAATGACCTTTCTTCTCCATTCTGATGCTAGATTTGAAATTCTGTAGATCGGGTTGACCACGACAACATGCTTAAATGCACCGAGTGGCAGAAGTGATTGAACGATTGCATATTTGTATTAATATAAAGTTGAACATGTCTACCTAATAAACTGGTGATCAAAGTGGGAAAACCTGAGATACGTGCCATCCATAATGTTTAGGACACCATTTTTGTAGTTTTGCCTCTGTACACCACCATAGTGGACTGTAAATCAAACAACCAATATTTGACTGAGGTACAGATTTTCAGGTTTAATTTAAGAGGTTTCACAAAAACTTTGTATGATTTAGTGAAGAATTACAACCATTTCAGATTTCCCCCCCATCTTCAGATGTTGTCACAGTGGTTTTTTTTTATTGGGCTTCTAATAGAAGCATTTTAGTCTTTTCCACACTAATTGTCTTACTGTGTAATATATTCTGTTATTAAGATTAGATTATGAGGTATTTCAGGGTATATTTTTTGTCAACATCTTTGAAAAACAATTTCACAGCTTCTCGCTACTGTAATTGTACAACTACTGCAGTTCTTGCTTCTTTATTCTCATATTTGCAAAAAGAGGATGAAGAAGTGCTGGGACTTTCTGAGATAAAGTACGCAGGTCTAAAAAACTGAAAGCATTTTAGGTGATACAGGAGTGGAAGTGAAAAAGCTGCAGTTATGATGAACAGTCTCCTTTAGCTTCCCGTCATGATGTATACAGAAATTCACAAAAACATTTACATTAAACAAGTTTATTCAGCTTCTGCACCTTCTCTGGTAACTTTTCCTTGGCATGAGTGAAACTCATCCTCTCATTTTTAATGACTCTCAAAGACTTCTCTATCTGACGTGTTTTTGTGTCACATTTGTTTTAGCCGCATGAGACTTTTGAGTTTTTTCAAAATGCAAAATTCCTGTTTTCAGTTCTCAGTCTGACATGGTTGTGGTGATCCATATTTCAGTGTAAAAATGTATTGGACAAAGATTAAAAAATGCAGTAGGCTTTTTTCCACAATATTGTTTTCTCATCATGAAAAACAACAACAAAAAAAACAACCCCCAGCATGGATTGGAAACTTCCAAACGAACACGCTTTCAGATGGATTTCTTTAGAATACAATACAGTGCAAAAACTTTGAGCAACCCCTGATTTCTTTATATTTTGTTAGGGAAATGGAAATAAGTGGAGTGATTTTTTTTTTGAACTGTACAAACATACGATGCAAATGTAGTATATAAGGAAAAAATAGTGTTTCTACAGTTACTAACAAGCTTGGAAGTCCGTATTTGCTGTGACTGCGTTTAATCCTTAAGCACAAATATGGCAAACGTTCTTGTCATTTCTGTAAGTAGTCTTCAGGAATAGTTCTCCAGACATCTTGAAGGACATTCAAAGCTCTTCTTTGGATGTTTCTGCCTTTTATTCTGTTCTCTGTCAAAATGATCTCACACTGCTTCAATAATGATGAGATGTGTGCAGATGCATTCAAACCTGCCTGCTGCCATTCCTGAGCAGCCGCTGCACTGGTGGCACTGATCCCACAGCTGACGATCCTGATGCGTGCTGGACTTTCTTGGGTGACCTGACGCCTTTTTCACAACAATTAAACCTGTTTCCTAGAAGTTCTTGATGATCTGACAAATGGTTAATTTAGGTGCAATCTGAGTAGCAACAGCATCCTTGCCTGTCAAGCCCCTTTTATGCAATGTAATGATGGCCGCATAAGAAGAATGATTTCAAGCATCCCCTTCCCTTTTAACACATCCATGACATAATGATCTCCAGCCTTGTGCTCGTCAACATTCTTTCCTGTGCTACCGAGAAGATTATTGAAACGGTCTACTTTTATGCCAGCGATGAAATGCAGTGGAAGTGGGTTTTTTGGGGGGATTAAGTTCATTTTCATGGCAAATTTGAGCTTTGCAATTCATCTAATCACTCTTCATAACATTCTAGAGTATATGCAAATTGCCATCATAAAAACTGAAGCAGCATTTGGCCGCGACTCTACTGCTCAAGACCATTTAAAAAAAGTCTGGTTGCTTGGAAGCAAAATATGAAGAAATGATGGCTCAAGACTTTTGCACATGAACATTCAGAAAGTAAACAAGAATTTTGATACACGACCAATTTACCCTCTGACTAAACAGCTCTATCCAATAAATATTCTGTTTTGAGTTATTTTAAATATGCTTGTTCATTATTCTGCCTAGCATTATATATATTATTAAAAAAAATCCAGTCAAATGTTTAGATAACAGAAATCTGCTGTGAAAATAATTTAAAAAGATTAAACACTGTCCACTAAACTTTGTATTTTACCTGTAAATTGTGACATTTCTCTGAAAAGAAAAAAGTGTGTTGCTGTGTTATTAAATGCTCTAAACATATATAAGACACGTATGAAAGCCAAATTCCAACATATATGTTCAAAGCTTCATTTTTTATTTATTAGTTTTCTTTTCATCCCCGCAGCAGCCTCTGAGTGTCGTTATCATCATCAGCCTCTCGGTGCTTACAACAGCAATAGGACAAGAAGAGCGCACCTAACAGGATGTAGGTCAGGTTGGTGCTCCAAAATGCAAACAGGTAGAGCGTCTGGTTGCAGTACGGATCGGCTTTTGTTGTATTTTTATTGTAGTTCGGTTCGTAAATGGAGTAGATCATCACATTACCTGGAGAAATGTAAAAAAAAAGACTCAGAGGTGCTTGCTCACTAAGAAAATACTGCTGTAATGCATTAATTCTTATGCTACGAGAAAAGCAACTTGTTCCACAACATTAACTGCTTTTCAAATGTGCTAACTCATTATTTTTTGCTTTGGTGTTTAAAGCTGCACAAATTCATTTGTGGCCACATGAGAGGGACAAAGACCCCTGTTTATTTCTCTGTTATGAATGATCTATTTTAACTTTTAAATCAGCAAACCAATTATTAAATGTAAGTCAACAGATCTGTTCAGAGCTGAAGTTTTCGCGTACTTGCATAGATCACATGATTTAAAACCTCAGCCGTGTTTAAAATGAGCATCCAGCTGTTGTTACGTTTACATGAAATAAAATAAGGAAATAGCTCATCTTTAAATTTCTTTTGACTAAGCATGTCTTACACTTCCAGTAAACAAAGGGAAACAATAATATAAGACTCAACAATTAATTTTTATTCTCTGTCAGAGACACGAGTCTGAGACCTCTATGTCACATATCCATTCATGCAATCAATATGAGTGCTATTGTACCGTCACGGGGACATTCAGGACTTTCTGTTGATACCACATTTGTGCGGGTTGTTCTAACAGAGCACATGGACTTTGCAGCTTTGCAGCTTCCACATTTCATGGCCACAGCTGTCATGATTCTATTGCTAAAACTGCCTTTATCAGTTCAGTTTCAACTCTACTGAAATTACCTTCAATTCTTTTTATTTACATAGCACGAAACATGAAAACAACACAGCCACCAAAAACACGTGGTCCTCTGATTACATCTCACAGAAAACAGACAACCAGGTTTTAGGAAATAAAAATTCAGAGCACACAAACCAGAGGGAGGTGCTCATTTCTGAAGGTGTCATTAAAACTGAAACCATTCTTCAGCATATATGTGGTCACAGCATTGCTACCTCAGGCTACCTAAGATATGAATTTACTGGTTCCTAGTTCCTAGGCAGATTCTTGAAGATTAGGCTCTCTAGAAAGCGGGAACTCTTTTAAACAGAATGCAACAAGGCTGCCTCGGTCTGTGAGAGCATGGAAAGATCATTGATTTTACAGGCTGGTGTGCTGCAATATATCGTTACGCTACATCCTTCTGTGATCAAACAAGACCTGATGCATCACATGTCTACAGAAGATAAGGAACAAATAAATAACTAATTAACCTCTCAGGAGGTTAATCTTATTTTCCCTACATGCACTGTTGGATGGTTACTTAACCATCGTATTATTAGCTCTAGTTTTTATTTTAGATTTGCAACATCAGCTACTCTTTTGCTCTTTTGTTTTGCTTTGCTACTCATCTAACGTGGTTGGGAAATTTGAAAAAAAATCTGCTTTGCTTGTGCAGGCTGTCTGTAATATTTCTAAAATCAGCTGACTTTTGGTGTTAAGAAATTGGATTCAGCTCTCAAAGCTCACCTGTGATGAACCAGCAAACATAGAAGATGATGGCCACAGAGCACAAAACGATGTTGCAACAGTTGTAGCACGAGCTCAGTGCCAACAAGATGGGTATGAGTATGAAAAAACACATATAGACGGGGATGAAGGGCTGCCTCGGACAGTCGTTGCAGTACACTAATCCTACAGGGCACAGAATACAGATAAAGATGAGTGTCTTTATTAAACACCTCTGATTATTTGATTTTTCAAACTTTGTTTCCAGCATATAAAATGAATTCAAACATTGGTAGATGAATCTCTCACTTACCAACTACCCCTTGAGCAACGAATATGATATCGAAAATCACCAAGGTACAATCTGAAGGAAGGCAGTGACATTTTTAGTCATAAATGACACCATGCAGCAGCTGCAGATGTGCAAAAATGTTTCAAATTACTCTCTTACTTAATATTATTGCCCAAGGCCCGCAGATGTGTTGTGACCTGTTGTTGTCAAGCATTATGCCTGGATAGAAATCGAACATACAAAGACACAAAGAGAGCCACGTGATGTTCCTCCGTAGCAAAAGAAAAGATATTTGTTGAAGAAGGACCAGCTCACCAAAGAAAAGTTTCGTTTAAAACGTATTTATTACTGCAAGATCTAAACGTGTGTCAATATAGTTAGTGAATGAATCTTAAATGTATTATGTGAAAGAATTAAAGTTAGATTTTTTTGCAGGCCTTACCTGTTTGTGTCTCACCGGACTCGTTGAAAACATGACAAGGACTGTTGTTAGAACTTGGTGACTTTTAATGTGGCTATGTGGGCAAGATCATATTGTCTAACTTCCTTTTACAGTGTGTTTCTTGTTAGTGTATGCCCTCTTTGTGTTCCCTTTGCATTATGGTTAAATGAATGAGATTTCACAGATTTTGGAGTTATTGGGTTTTTTGGTATATGGGTTTCCATAAGCTTCACGCTGTATAGAAGAGCTCACAGAAACATTTGCTTACATTATCACAAAGCCTCTGATAATTATTCCTTATTTATAGTTTTCCTTTTGTTGTGTGTTTCTCAGCAGAAATGAAATCTGTTTGCTGTCCCACACTGCACTTCCTGTTTTCAGTTCCCAGGCTGATGTTCTGTTTTTTTAAAATATTGGTTTAGTACGTGATTTAAACTTTTTTTTCCCCGATGCAACAATTAACAGGAAGTGAAAAAGATGCAGTAACCTATTAAACTGGACGGCTTTTTAAATCATCTGTGTTGAAATATAAAAAAACCCCAAACCCAAAACACCACAATATTGAAAAATTAACATATTAGAACTAGAGATGGCACGATACCACTTTTTTATGTCCGATACCGATACCGATATCATAAATTTGGATATCTGCCGATACCGATATGAATCCGATATAGTGTGTTTTTTAATCAATAAAACTGTTTTTTTAATATCTTGCTGCATTTTGTATAAGTTCATACTCAAGTTTAAATAAACAACAACACTAAAGCTATTCTGTTATACCTGTATGTAAAAAATACACTGCACCCAAAATATTTTATAGTTCAGCAACACTGATCAATCTAATAAACTTAAACCTACTCCATCCTCCCTATTCTGGTATTTTAAAGAGTATAGCAGAAATATTAAGCAACCTAACTAATAGGGTTGCAAACTCCCAGCAAAAAAAAATAGGAACCACCCCCACCCTCCACCTCATGATGCTTAATCGATGTAATCAACTTTAATTTGAAGCAGGGTGAAAAAAATGCACAGAATTAAATTATTTTTCAAGAATAATTAAATAGATTCAACATCTTTCTTCAACAGAATTGCAGAATTCACAGATGGTACCTTCTCAAAGAAAAAAGTACTATAGCTTACTAGGGTATATTAGACTTAACAGTTACTATATACAGTAATGGACTTCTATACATTTTACATCAGATTAAAACTTTGGGTGTAAGATTCAGATAATTATTTATTAAAAGCTAGACATTTTAAATGAGAATAAGAAAGAAAAGTATGTCTTTGTGCCCCTTTTCCTGTTAATGCCCCTATCGGCCCCCTGGCTAAACTTTGCTAGATCCGCCCCTGCACAGTTACCAGCCGTCAGCTACGTAGAAAAGGATCCTGGTGTAGAAAGTAATATTAAATAAATTCTAACAACAGCTTATCAAGCTTAAACGTGCTGCTGTTGTTCCGCCGCTGGTTTCCTCTTTCTGGTGCAAAGTGGGCCAAAAACAAAGAAGAGAGACGGACTCGCGACAGAAAAGCCGATCAGCTGATCATTAAGCAGTTTCACATTGAAGTAGCCGCAGGAAGGTGAGGGAGAGAGAGAGAGAGGCAGTCGCTCCATATATCGGTTGTTAAGCTTAACATGGGAACGCTTTACAAACATTCAGAGATGAACTTACACACTTGCTTTACTTCTCTCTGGGATAACTTCCTCGGAGATGAAATGCTGGTTTGGTAGCCAGGCTACAAATACACACAGCCGCTCTATCACATGAGCATACTGCTCAGACGTGCTACGGTTATGAGCCGAGTTACGCCGTGTTGCAAGTTTTGTGAGATGTTTTTTTTTTTTTATATTTAATGTATCGGATTACATTTTTAATTTCTCACCGATATCCGATCCAGTAATTTACGTCAGTATCGGACCGATACCGATACGCAATATCGGATCGGTCCATCTCTAATTAGAACATGGAGTGTATGTAAATAGTCTTAATAGTAGTCAAAGATGGAAAACAGTGGTTTGTAAAATAATTTACTGTTGAATATTTTATTGAACAATTAATTATTAAATCACAATATGGTCATCTGTGCTCAAACTCAAACGCAGGACTCAGAAGTGCAAGTTTAGTGAGTTTATTTATAGTGCAGGGGAACATTGTGCTATTATACAAAGTCTTTCAGCAATTCTTTGTTTTTCTGATCTTCAACGTTTTCCGACTCTCCTCTCTCCACCATGCAACACACTCTCTCACACTATGGGGCATCTTAAACAGAGGAAAGGATACACTGGAAATCTTTGTCATGATAACAGGGAATAAGACTTACAGACAAGTGAGAATACTACTGTGGTCAGACCACACTCAAGTGAAGACTGAAGGTCAGGTCCCAGCTTAAATAGTAGTCTGTTGCTTGCCAGATGATTCACAGGTGCTTGATTGCTTCAGGCAGGCAGGGAGAGGGTGGACATCACAGGAGGCTCCTGACCCTGCAAGGTAAGTGGACACACACACACACACACACACACACACACACACACACACACACACACACACACACACAGCAAAAGCACACATACCAATAGAGAGAGAGAAAGAATTAAGACATAATGGTGAGAGAGAGATGGTGAAGATGCACAGGAGGACTGGAGGACCATGACAGTAACCCCAGCTTAACAGGAGCCTCCCGGGACCCACTGGGTTTATCTGGATGACTATGATAGAATTCCCAGAGCGTGGTCTTATCCAGAACTACCGACCAAGGGAATCCAGGAATGCTCTTCTGGACCATACCCCTCCCAGTCCACCAGATATTGAAGAGCTCACCCACAATGTCTGACATCCATGATGCGCCTCACCGAGTAGGTGTGGCATATGGGACGAAAAGCCTTGGGACATGGTTGGGGAATTGGTGAGGCTAAAGGGCTTGACCAAGTACTCAAAGTGGCCCTGATGGGTGTTAAATACCATTTTCCAATCATCCCCCTCTCGTATCAGAACCAGGTGATAGGCGTTATGGAGATCCAGCTTTGTGAACACGGCTGCTACCTGTAGTTGCTTGAAAACATAATTGTGAAAAGGCAAAGGGACTGGAGGACCATGGCTGTGTCCAAATTCAGGGGTTGCATCCTTCGAAGGCTGCAATTTCAGGCCGATTACGTCACAGCAAAATGACAAAGACTTTCCAAATTCGAAGGCTCCTCTAAATGTGGCCCACAAAAGCGTCCTCCTTTTCCCTGGATTTTAAAGATGGGTTGTGAGCTGCCCATATGCCAGGATTCATTTGAATGTAAAGTTGAAGACATTTTGGGAAAAAAATGTCAGATGGTCGAACGAAGTGGTCCAGAAATAAACTTTTAAAAGTAAGTACTGGATTTTTATCTCACTCAAATATCCAGAGGAACAAGTGACAACCTGAGCCTGTCTCCTTTTTTATAAAGTCCAACATTTCTGCAGGATTTTATTTCCTGTTGCCCCTTTCTTTTAGCTTTTTTCCTCTCTCTCTCTGATTAAAACATATAAAGAATGTCCATGTGCTTAAAAGTCAAAATTTTGTTTTCATCCTGCAAGTTAACAAATATTTTGATAAAGACACTCCTAAAGTTAACATTACTGTTGCCCACAGCGAGCCCATGGCTGTGGTGTTCTCTCAGATACATCTCTCTGATGAAACAACACATTTTCACCAATACAACTAAAATAAATGACATAAAATAAAGATTTTCTCTAATTCAGTCATCCACCAAGGCCATAGCTGCTACTGTTTTCGTTGCTAGACAACAGGACCATCCAATTTAACAGCTGCACTTCCGGTCTTCACGGCCTTCGAAGGACTCGGTCTTGCATTGTGTACTTAAATAGAAGTACAAATACTATTGTTAAAAAATACTCCAGTAGAAGTTGAAGCACTGTAAAAAGTAGCTCTTTGGAGGATTTTTCTATTTTTTTGTGAAAAGCTAACTGAACCTTGTGCTTTATCAACATAATGATAAAATAATATCAGTAGATGGGAATAAAAACTTTAGTCTATTTTTTTTTTATTCTAATTATTCTCAGCTTGAATCTGATAAAGGGGAAGAAGGAAAATTAAAAATATATCTGTATTTTCTGTTGCCTCTATTGTAGAGGGTGGCTTTGCCTCTGAACAGAAAAATGTGTACAGTCAGGGGTTAGGTGGACTCAGCAGATGAGGGAAAAAATTGGTTGTAATCAATCAGTGTGGGGAAAAAAAACGCTGCACTGCAACTTCAGAAAACACCTGCAAAAAGAAAAACGCTGCAAAAGAAAAACGCTGCAAAAAGAAAAACGCTGCAAAAAGAAAAACACTGCAAAAAGAAAAATGCTGCAAAAAGAAAAACACTGCAAAAGCACACAAAACACAACGAAAATAGGAAAAAACACAATGGAAATGTTTCTGGGGAGACAATAACCCGACGGACCAGTTGCACGAACCAAAACATGTATGTATATTCCAGATATCTGTAGTATTATTAGAATCATATTATTACAACACATTTACCTCTCCTCCACTTCTTTGAAGTGTCTCCCAGTCCCAGCGCACTTGTTAGCATGTTTTGGTTCGTGCAACTGGTCCGTCGGGTTATTGTCTCCCCAGAAACATTTCCATTGTGTTTTTTCCTATTTCCGTTGTGTTTTGTGTGCTTTTGCAGCATTTTTCTTTTTGCAGCGTTTTTGTTTTTGCAGGTGTTTTCTGAAGTTGCAGTGCAGCGTTTTTCTTTTTGCAGCGTTTTTCTTTTTGCAGCATTTTTCTTTTTGCAGGTGTTTTCCGTTTGGCCTCTCAGGGCCACCATCAGTGGCGGTCCTAGCCTGTTTGGCGCCCTGGGCGAACACTCCCTCTGGCGCCCCCCCCCCCCACACACACAAACACAAACACACAAAACATGTTAAGGATTGTACATTGACATAAAACTGTTGTCCACACACACATATGAAGAGAGAAAGAGAGTATGCATAGTTTGCAAACGGCTACCAAACAGCCATCATAATTCGTCATACAATGAGAACAGGACAAATCAACAACTGACAATGACTAATTAATATTAAAATCTGTAACATAATGTATTGTTTGGAGTTTAGTCTGTTACTGTTACTATTTTTACCATTTCTTCTTGGAGCAACTGTAACCCACATTATTTCCTTAGGGATTAATAAAGTATTCTGATTCTGATTGTTTCAGGATGACCTGCCATTATCCAATGACACATCTGTTTACCTGTATCTTTTGCTCGTTTCTCCTCCTCTTCTTTTCTCTTTTTTCTAAACTGAGCACCTGATGGCTTTGAACTTTTCTTGTCCATCTTCCTGGTTTTAATTTTGCACTCCAGTATGAACACCCATCCCTCAACCAGAGGATCACCACAACATAACCTAATAGACCTACACCTTAGTTCACAGATTAACTTTGTCTAGGGTGTATTTCTGGGATTTCACACAACCCAGGATTCAAATCATGAATACATAATGGGCTTGGATTTACAATATTATGAATGAAATGTGCTCTATTTGGAAGCAGCCCCCCCTCCCCTTTCGACGGGTTGTGTGTGAGACTTTAAATCATCAAACTGTAAATTATAAATTTTAAATTGTTATTGATCCCTTTACCCCGAGTCCTAAAGTGTATATTTATTTTCTTACTCTACTATATTTATTGTTCGTTTATTTGCACTGCTGTAACTGGAGCCTCGTCGTCTCGTCTCTCTATATACTGGACTGTATGTAGCGGAGATGACAATAAAGTTTACTTTGACTTCAGCAGCGCCAGCAGGCGCTTTCGAGGGCTCTCGCGCTCAGTTTTCGTGTATAGAATTTCGAAAAAAACATCGGTGCAAATTATAAGTCTGTATCATAATGTCTGATGTTTTCGTGTTTGTTGTTTTGTTTTTATTTTGTTTTATTTTGCGAGTTGGTTATTAGACGCTGCTCCAGCCAGCCAGTGAATCCCCCGCCGCCCCGCCCTGTCCTCCCTGTGCAGCAAGCAGCAGGCGCACCTCGCAAACGGAGGGCGCCCTTACTCCCAGCAAATGGGCGATAGAAAACCGATCGGTGCCTATGACATTCCCAATATGCGCTGGCTGCCGTCGGGGCAGCATGAGAACGAGCTTTTTTTTTTTTTTTTTTGCCGATGCCCGTGATGCCGCCCCCCATCACGATGCCGCCCCGGGCAACCGCCCGTGTCACCCGTATCTAAAACCGCTACTGGCCACCATAGTAAACACCTGAATTACACCAGATATGAGCAGATGTTTCATGAGTTGTCCCCTCTACACTGCCAGTAAACTGTTTATGCCATCTTTTTTCTACATGGTATGAAGGTGGAATTCACTGAATGAATTTAAGGAACTTCAGCTAAAATTCAAATGAATCTCTGCTGAATCTCAGTTGACGTGACCTCACTCTGAGCATGAAACCACAGCCACTGTGTACCTGACACTTAAAAAACGTTACTCCCTTTATCCTCGCTCCTCCTCAGTAGGGTTAGCTAGATGCTGAAATACTGCAACTAACAGATACCCGCTGTCATTCCTTTGTGGTGGCAAAAACAAAACAAAACAAACAACAAAAACACGCCGTCCCACTTTTAATCCCTGCTTTGGCCTTCCATGTGTTTTTGTTTAGGCTCAAATCGGTTTGATTTTTTAAGGCTTCAATTCCTCTTTCACTCCCTGATATGTAGTTAGATACTAAGTTGTTCCCACACAGAGCTCAGAGATCTGCAGAAAAGGTAGGACAAGCATTTTATACTGATGAACAGCTTAAAAGAGTCAGTAATCTTTGAACTTATGATACTTTGGTATAAGTGTTATCAGGAAGACGTGCAGGTGCAATGATAGATACATTATTAATATTATTATTGTTATTATTATACTTCAACTGCAGTAACAAAATAAGCGGACTTAATGATGCATATTACTTAGGCTGGATGCTAAATAAATGTATCCATCACAGTTCACATCTGTTTTACTTTCTGTGTTTTTATATAAATGAAACAGTGTTTAAAATGTTATATAATTTTGATATAGCATTTTACATTTCTGGCTTCCTCAAAATGCTGTATCATTCTGAAAATGCTGCTTTCGGTTCTAACTGATATTAGTGTGGTTGGTTATGGGTTGCCTGAGTTGTGTTTTTATGCAAGTAACATCAGACCTTTCCACGCCATCTTGTGGAGAGGCCTGATGTTACTTCACCTGCTCTATTTCTGAAGTGATCGACCATGAATTTGAATTTTGGCATCAAAGTTCAGACCTACGTGCACAATTACAGCAGGTTTTATTATAGCAAAATGTATTTTTAAATAGTCCAAAACTTCAATTTAGTTTTATTTATATAGTGCAAAATCACAGTCACAGTTTTCTCAAAATGCTCATGAGGCCATTAAGTTCTGTGCTCTGTGCATCTGTATTTCATTGGCAACTTATTCAGTTATTATAAGGTTATAAACATTGACACCACACGCACTTTATCAGACACCAGTTTTAAAGATGCAAATAACACATGTATGGCTTTTATTATATATATATATATATATATATATATATATATATATATATAGATATATATATATACATTCTTAGTAGTTTGTTGCACAGTGAACTTTTTTGTCTGTATTGCACATAAATAACATGTGCCTCTGGTCTCAGGTCTTCATAGTGATTTACATGAAGCTAAAAATCCTCTTATAAACCTTCACTCTGTATCTGTATTTGTGATTTATCTCCTCCAGCCATGGCTGTCCAACAGCAGCCCACCCAGGTGATGACAACTGCCAGTGCTGGGCAGTGGACCACCGGCCTTTGTGAATGCTGCGTTGATATGGAGACCTGTAAGTCAACCAAGCTATTTCTGCAAACAGCAGCGATTAGTGCATCAACCGTCTCCTTAGACTTTGCTTCAGACTTTCTTTGCAATAATTTAGCAGAGTCCAAAGTCAGTAAACATTCAAGAATTTCTTCAAGCAGTGAGACTATCTCACAATAGCTCCCCCTGGAGGATACCAAAAACATCACAATGGTACACCAGTGCAAAATTTAAAGTGGATCAAACTCAGTGGAGACCTTCATGTCACAGTGTCACACAGGGACATACATAACTGTGCTCTTCAACATGTTTTTTTTTTATGGATTATTATATCTCTATATGTACGTTTTAAGATCTTCTTTCATGTTTTACAATCAGGTAAAATGTTTGAAAAAAAAGGAACATTGAAAGATTTAAACAACATATCCATTTTTTTCTGTATCCCAAAGTGACTTTTTTTAATCAAAGACAATAAAACAAAATGTACATTTGACATGATCACATTCATGAGACTTTAGAAAACTTCTTGTAAAATCTACTAGCATTAACATTCATAATGCCACACGTAAGAAGTGTGGAGGCATAAATGCTGTGGTGGAGGTGTTTCTGCAGGTAGAAGCAAAAGAAGAAATGCTGCCCCGCTTCAATGGTACTCTCACAGAGGACGATTAAAGGACAATTTGACTGACTGGAAACTGGAACAAAATCATGCAGTCAAAATATGAAGAAATAGCCACTGAAACTTTCATGATGTACAATGAGCCATAGAAAACATGATGCAGGCATGAGAAGAGGAAGATGCGCAAGAAACACACAAACTGACAGCACGGAGAAGGAGAAGTGCTAAACAATGAGCTGAAACTCTCCATGTCTTTATAAAACAGAGTGAAACTGCAGCGTTAGTAAAAATCTATGTTGTTTGCATTGTGATTTAAAACATAGTTATTATATATGACACGTGGACATTATATATATATAATACTCCGTGCATGTTTCTCCTCAAAGGTTGCTGCGGCTTCTGGTGTTTCCCCTGCATGCAGTGTGATGCAGCCAGTAAACATGGATGGTGCTGTGCAATGCCACTGCTGGACGTTTGTGGTGTGGTGTCCTGCTTCCTCCGTGGGTCCATCAGAGAGCGCCACAACATTGTTGTAAGACTGGTTTGAGATGGAGGATACTGTTACAAACTACATTTAAAAGATAGATGCGGTCACTGGAGGAAGTGCAGTTTTAAGACTTCCTAAAAGTCCTGGAGGTTTCTGCTTGGAGTAATAAGTTATGATATTTTCAGAATATAGTAAAAGTCCTGAGATTGGTCTTATTTATTGAATGTGTGTATTTCAGATGTGGTTCTAAAATGAACTTCATAGCATAAAATGTGGGAAGAAAACTGCACCTGCGGCTGCTTGTTTGAACAAACTCTCAGATATTTGGTTATCAGGTCTACACAGCATTTTTAATGGACACAGCTTTACTGTTCATGTTACTCTCAGTGCTGACATGAGCCTGTTTTAACAGTTAACTGTAGCAGGTTCCTGCCAGCATCAAAAAGCTGATAGTTAGTGAATATAGTGGAGCTTTTAGCAGATAAGGAGAAAGAGACTGCTTACGTTCATTTATGTCTTTATTGTTAGTAAAAACAGATGAATGTTGAATGTTGTGATGTGAAATTTACTGTCTGTAAATCACAGGAAAGCCTCCTCTGCATGTTTCTGTTACTAGTCATGTTGGTTTGAGTTCACAGTAATTAGTGCTGTACCTGATACTGTAGTATTGCCCACTTTTTACGCAGTGGCAACCACGACAGCACAATTTTATTTTTTTATACGGTGCCGAATCACCACAGCAGTTGCCTGAAAGCGCTTTATATTGTAAGGTGAAGAGGCTGAAATACTGCAGGGGCCCCGGTAACTCCTGCTGCTTCATCCTCTGTCTTTCTGCTTTCTCTTCTCCATCCTGCAGGGCTCGTTCTGTGATGACTGCTGTAAAGTGTGTTGGTGTTACCCGTGTGTTTGGTGCCAGATGCATCGTGAGCTGAAGATCAGGCAATAACAGTAGCCCGCCACCTCGACTGTGGTCAGCACGCAAGTCGTCTGTGGATATGACGCAAACATTTTGGCTGTGTGTTGAGGGCCTATGTCACTGCTGAAGCAAAATGCTTTAAATCTGTTGTCATAATAATGTTTTGAATCCGGTGACTGTTTCAGGCCAATAAAATCCTTTAATTTTATACAACATCATGTCTGAGATTAATTGTCCTCTTCCGCAGAGCTGAGTTTAACCAGTATTCAGATATAAACTAGTCATATTCATTAATTGTGAACGGCATTACTACCATTCATTTAGCTGTATTTGAAAGAAACTCTACTGCTTCTGTAACAGCCCTTTATCACCTTATATTATTTTCCAATTTGTTATAAAAATAAAA
Organism: Oreochromis aureus; assembly: GCF_013358895.1. Taxonomy (NCBI): domain Eukaryota; kingdom Metazoa; phylum Chordata; class Actinopteri; order Cichliformes; family Cichlidae; genus Oreochromis; species Oreochromis aureus. The sequence continues at coordinate 21,826,657 of NC_052944.1, read as the reverse complement.
ATAAAAGTGCTCTATTGCAAATGGCTTTCAGTGAGCCCTGCAAAATAAATAAAAATATCTAACAATGAAACCAAGAGTACCCAAAATCACATAAATATTTGAGTTCTTTGTCTAGTAAATCTTTTGTGATACAGATTGGGTTCTTCTTATTCTGATGTGCCTAAAGCACTGCAGCATATCGTTGCTTCCAGCTGCCTGAGCCCTCTCTTCTTGCCACACTGATGTAAGCAAACGCCAGAAAAGTGCATTGACACTGCAGTTGTAGTCACATTCGATACCTGATCTTTGTTTACTCTTGCTTCCTGGGTAAAAATGCGTGGCGAAGAATCGCTGCAATAATATTTATCGGCCACTAGTTGGCCCCCCTAATGCCTCTACATCACAGAACTTACGGCTATGCACAAATCTCAGATTTATATTTTTTGAGCAGATTTTGTTTTATTCTACAAATAAATTTAGAGCTGTCCAGACCATGCATGTACACAACAACGTAGCCTTGACTGCCTTAGTAAAGGTAAACACCGAAAAGTAAAATTCTTATTATTGCCTTCTTCTTTTTGTTTGGTGAGTTGGTCAGACAACATCAACCAACAAATGGTCAGAATTATAGATAACTGACAAAACAGGAATTAAATAACTAAAAAACAAACAAACAAACAATGAAATAAAAAGGTTTGAGGCTTAGCTTATTTAATTAAATATACTACAAACTGTTGTATTCGTTTCATTTACACAAAGTTGTGTCCAAGGGGGAAATATGAAAAGTTTAAGAAGTTATTGGGTTTTTACAGACCCAAAATGGGAGCTAAAATTCCAGAACTGTAAAATAATGCTTAACCTTTCACATGTGGCATATGTGAAACAATAAACAATATGAAACTGAGGCTACAGTTTGATATTCTGGTGTGACGAGTCTCGATTTCTGCCAAAACATTCAGATGTTAGTTTGCTGTAAACATTATGAAAATATGGATTCATGCTGCCTTGTATCAACAATTCAGGCTGGTGATGGTGCGATGATGCTGGTGATATTTTTTTGGCACACTTTGGGTCCCTTAGTACTAACTAGCATGATAGTACTTAGTACTAGCATCATTTAAACACCAGAGCCTAACTGACCATTGTTAAAAGATGTCAGAGGCTCACCTCCACTGAGGAAGTGACGATAGAAATATAACACAGAGTTCAACAACAAGTATAGCTGTACGTGAATTTGCTGAAGCTAATCTTTTTAGGAGCAAAGACATATTTCATTCGATGTAACAAACATACACATTTTGTTCGATGTAGTGAATAAGTAGAAAAGTACAAAACGTGTTGATTCTGAATACTGAAATGTCATCTGAGTAATGAGTTAGGCAACCGGATGTGTGAGCCATAGGGCATCTGCTCAAGAGAAGGACAGAGGGAGGGTAAATTCATGGAAAAATATATACAGTTATGGTCAGATGTTTATATCCACTCATCATTGGTCTTTTAATTATTTCATGAACTGTTCTTTTTCCAGCGTAGAATAATTGCACAGCACACGTGTTTGATGACTTGGGTGCATAAATTTTAATGTATTTTTCGACATGTCTTTTGACCTAATAAGGTTGAAGCCTGTCAACTTCTCGTTGGTGATGATGATTGACTACAAGTGCAGCATAAAAAGCATTTGGACTAACCAATACTTTGAAATATAGTAAAGCCCAAGAAAGTCAGTGAAGATCTAAGAAGGAGAGTTGTAGATTTACACAAGTCGATTGTCCACAGAAAAGGGCAAAATAAAGAAAGCGATTCTTCTCATGTAGATAGTTTCTTCTTTTATGAGCTACAGCTCTTACTGCTGTTACTGACAGTTTCTCAACTAGTGTGTGACAAACATCTGCATTTCTGAGTAAATATTAGGAGGTATTTCAGGATCACTGGCATGTGATTTCTTGGTCGGCATCATCTGCCTGATTCCAAGTATAATTTCGTAAGTCATGCCATGGATGCAGTTTGCAGATTTCTTGCTTCCTCATTTTCATGTTGCCCATGTGCATGTTACACAGAGGCTACAACAGACAGTTTCTCATCATATTGTGTATTAGAAACATTCAGATTACTATAGACAAGTTTATTGAGCTTTTACCCTCTTTGATAATTATTCCTTACATTTTGTGGTATTTTCTTGTTATCAATTCTGAACACATTAGTACATTACAGGCTAGACATTTGGGATCAAACATTTTTTAGAGGTTCAGAATAGTTCCCTTTTTGAGTTTTGGTTTCTCTTTTTTTTGTTTTTCTCAGTGTCTTAAGATCCGCTTTTCCAAAATACCTTCCCTGTATTCAGTTCACATTCTGAGAAGCACCAAAGGCATAGAGGACACAGAAAAAATGTCTCTGAGCCCCCGAAAAAGTTCAAAGTTCTAAATATGATTAATTGGCCTGTAAAAGAGATCAACTAAGTACAACTCTACTCAAAAAGTGACTTAAGCAAAATTAACAGTATACACAACTTAACTCACAAACTGACCTAAACACAAAGACACTGAAGGGTAACTTTTATAGTGGTTTGGTCAAACGATTTACACACACAAGCGGAAACAAACTAAACATCAATACTATCTACTATCTATCTAAGCTAAAACACCCCCTTACTGACAAGCACAGGGTTGGTCCTGCTGACCTGGCATTGTGTTTTCAAAGTCCTCAGCCTTTGGCCACACCTTTTGCCCAGACAGTAAACACTCAACTCCCCAAACCAGGTAACTCAAAAGAAAGAGAAACATTCTTTGGTTTTCTGTAGAGCAAATCCAAGTGGAACTGATAAGGAGGATCGATAGGCAGGCAGACTAACAATTCCAAGGAAATGATCTACTGGTGTGCAATTCCCATCCCTACACAGGACTATTTATACACATCCAGTACCTCACTACAACACCTGCCTTACTTCACAAGGAAAAAGGCACTTCTAAAGTATATAAGCAGATACAAGTGACAGGAGTCATAATCATTTTTACTGCAGTAATGTGTTGCTCCTTTTATTATTGTTTTGGTGACAGTTTAAGGAGAAGAAATGGTCTTCTCTGATAAATGAACCATTTATGTTGCCATGGTAGAAGCAGCAGACAGAGAGGTCTTCACTGACACATGTGCTTTCCATGGCAGTTAACCTTTAATGATATGATTAGCTCTGATTTGCTGAAAAAAACTAGACGAAAACAATTCTATAAATTCTGGTGTTTGGGATTTCTCCCTCTACCTTTTTGCCTCTCTCTCTATCTCTACAGGCCTGACCGGAGGACAAGAGACGGTTGCCATGGTGAAGTGGGAAGAGTGGTCTTCTTATTACAGAGAGAAGTTTGTGCCATACAGGGTGAAAGATAAACCAAGTGCAAACCGCGGCTAGCCCTCAACTATTTTGACCAATCACATTAATATTCTGTTTTTATGATGCATAATAGAACTGTTTACTTCCTGGGTGTGGTTGGTTTGTTCGTTTAGGTTTGCTAAATGAAGTAAGAGACACGGTGCTGTTAGTTACTCGAACCTTTAACTGTCTAATGAATTTTGAGAAACGTATACTTTGAGTTTATGTTGTCTTCTCTCATAAAGAACCTGACAATACTTCAGATACTGTTATCTTCTGCCAATACATCAGCAGCCTTGTCCTTCCATACCTGAGAATAGAAACTGTTGTGTTGAGCTTCTTCTTTAATCACTTACATTTGGAGTCCACAAATAAAATCTACAAATGTGATGACTTGTTCCTCACGTTTCACTAGCTTTACACCAGATGTGTGCGCTGTGTGTACTCATTCCTGGAGCTGTCAGTAAAAATCCAACATGGTGACCTATTCTGAGTTTATTCTTACACGGTTACACCGTGCAACAGATTGCAACTACGTGAGATTTTATTAGTTTTATTGAGTTTTGGTCTCACCTTTTAATTCATTGTGGTACCCGTCCAACCCATGCAAGACATAAACTATTTATGTACTTTATTGTCTGGGCCCAAAACATAAAGAACCAGCTTTGACAGCACGACACTGCCTGTGAAATCAACTAAAGACCCAAGCTAGCTCGTTAGCAGCTAAAATTGGCATCTTGTTAATTTAATTAAACTGCCAACAACTGTCTCGTTTCTTCAGACTTTAATCATCTTCAATAAATTTCCTTACAAATGTGACACTATTTAAGGGGAACTAACAGCGATATTTATAACAGCAACATTTGCATGAATCATTGTTATAATCAACCAAACACAAATTTCCTCATCTTCGTGTAAATATCCAGCAGCTCCATTTAAAAAAACAGACATCCCTCCAGCCATAACAGTAAATAAGTGAAATAAATTGTGGTAAAAATACGGATAAAAATACATTTGAGCTAAGTCATCTTGTTTCCTTTCCCAGAAGAATTGGACTCCTGAGATGTCAAGAGAAAAACCTGACTTAGTGACCAGTTTATAAAATACTACTTCATCTCTTGGACATTTACATTTTTTGGTTAATGGTGTAGTATTCAGTCCATGGGAATGCATTAATATGCAGGGTTTGTTCTTCTCCAATCTACATGTTACTATTATTATGATTATTATTATTGGCAGTCGTATTACATGTTGAAGTATCATTACTAAACCTCAGGTTGCCCTAGATGTGTCCATCAGAGTGTGAGTGTGAATGTGGGACAAGGTGCTATGGAATAGTAAAAAGCAGTGTGTGGATGTGTGTATGTAGTAAAGAAACACTCTAAGTGCTCAGAGTAGAAAAGCAATATATAGGTACCAGTCCAATTGGCTTTCAAATGTCAGTGTAAGTACTCTTAGACCTGCTGGTGACCAAATGTTTCAGTGTTTGGCTAAAGTACAGACTTCTGCACTTAAGTACAAATACTACTGTTAAAAAAAATACTCCAGTAAAAGTTGAACGACTGATTCAATTTCTTTACTCAAGTAAAAGTGGTGTCAAATGTGTTTGGATTGACAGCAGAAGTACTGATAGATTCATAGAATAAGTCTTGTTGCTGCTCAGTGGTTAAGCAGTGTGTTTTCCTTTCACAGCAGTGAAGCAGGGGCTCAGTGAACATCATAGCAGTTACGGTGAGTCATTCCAGTGATTGGTGTGGACTTCCCATCAGGCTGAGCCGTCTGCAGATCATGAGTAACCCAAAAACATCTGGCAATGTTTTTGGGTTACTCTCTCACCTCCCCTTCCTCTTTTTGGTCTGTGCTTAAATGCTGGTGTTTCCTAACTTTTTCTCTTATTTTGAAAGCTCAGAGAACCAGAGAAGACAGAAGAAGGTAAGAAAATATTTTACACTGATGAACAGCTTAAGAGAATCAGAAATCTTTGTAAAATCATGAATGTAATACATGGTAACATTTTTCTGAGGAAGTCAGAGACAATAAATCTGTGCATAAAAACAGTGTCAGCTCTTTTGTCATTTGTACAGCTGGTCCAAGGTATTTGTTGTGATTTATATGAACCAGGAATCATCCTGTTATACTTATAACATGTATCAAAACCAGTCTTTTACCTTTTTCATGTTGAATTTCTCTAACCAGATAACCACTACAGCATTTCAGTCTGTGTCTGTGTTTTCTTCAGCATGGTGGTTCCTACAGGCACGGCTGTCCACAAGCAGCCCACCCAGGTGGTGACAGTCATCAGGACCGTTGAAAACTCTGGCCAATGGAGCACCGACCTCTGTGATTGCTGCTCTGATATGGAGAGCTGTAAGTAAACCCAGGAAACCCTACAAACAGCAGTGATTTCTGCATGAGCGATTTCCTCAGACTTTGTTTGCAATAAGCTAACAAAGTCTGAGGAGTAGCATTATGGAGTTTTTCATTATTTTACATTTTTCACCAGAAAACCAAGTTTTCGTATTTGGAGTGGAAATGTCTCAAATGTTCAACTTAATCTTTGAACACTTCATGACTCCTTTTGTAGTAGCATAAGAATTCAGATTTAGAGTGTGCCCTATCTTTTTTTAAACTATCAATAAATAATAATAATAATCATAATAATCATAATAATAATGAAAGAAATGTGTTGTGCATTTTCTATTGTTCGGTTCCGAGTCGCTGCTCGTGCGGTCAACTGGCCCGCTACCTACCCTGACCTGTGTCCCCATTGTGATGTTTGTGTATTGTATGTACGGTCGGCAAGGTTAGTATCTTAATTGCCCCTTGGGGATAAATAAAGTCTGAGTATTATATCTATATCTATATGTATATTTCTCTCGGTTGAACACGGAACACACACACGCACACGCACACATCGCATGTACACTGACACAGACCTACACTCACCCCCTCCAAACGCCTTCGAAGCTTATGTCTTCTACGTTGTGAGATGTGATGATTCATGTGCTGAGGTGTTTTTTTCTGTTCTCAAACTGATCTCCCTGTTGGAGCTCAGTCTGGGGGGAGTTCTTTTTTTCTCCTCATCTTTCCTCATGTTGTGCATTTTCCATTGTTATAACTCTCTGACCTGTCTTCCCCGTGATGTTTGTGTAATGTATGTGTGGAAGGGTAAGATGGCGCTGGCAAATTTCCCTCCGCCTTAACCTGATTTCCCTCGGGATGAATAAAGTATTATCTATCTATCTATCTATCTATCTATCTATCTATCTATCTATCTATCTATCTATCTATCTATCTATCTATCTATCTATCTATCTATCTATCTATCTATCTATCTATCTATCTATCTATCTATCTATCTATCTATTTAAAATAACTCTGTACCTGTTTCTCCCCAAAGGCTGCTGTGGCCTTTGCTGTTTCCCCTGCATGCAGTGTGATGCAGCCAATAAACATGGATGGTGCTGTGCAATGCCACTCCTGGACGTTTGTGGTGTGGTGTCCTGCTTACTCCGTGGGTCCATCAGAGAGCGCCACAACATCCATGTAAGACTGGGTTAGAGATGGAGGATACTGTTACAAACTACATTTAAAAGATAGATGTGGTCACTAGAGGAAGTGCACTTTTATAACTTCTGCACTGACTTCATTTTTAAGCCCTGGAGGTTTCTGCTAGGAGAATAGAGTTGAATGTGTGTCTTTGTGATGTGGTTGTAAAATGAACTGAAGTAAAATCTAAATGTAAATTTTATGAGATTCATATAAAATGCACACAAATTGTGCTTTGTGCAGATCCGTCTCACTCGCCCTCACCTCTCGAATAGCTCCCAGATGTCTCCGTGTCCTTATTATTTGTTTATAAGTAACCATATCATGCAGTGCCATCATAAAAGTGACCTGGATAAATCTTGTGGTATTTTGCAATCCGTGGAAGTTATAAAGGAATAGCTTGACTTGAGAAAGAGGAAGTGTAAAGTTCTTCAAATCTGAAATCTCTTGCCCTCATCATGGGAAAAAAAGCTGAGGTTGCTTGTTTTGACAAACTCTCAGATATTTGGTTACCCAGCTCTACACAGGGACACAGCTGCCGGATGAGGGGATGACAACACCCCACTAAACTTTCATGGCTGAGGGGTAACAACAGTAACTCCTGCTGCTTCATCCTCTGTCTATCTGCTTCTTCTTCTCCATCCTGCAGGGCTCGTTCATTGATGACTGCTGTAAAGTGTGCTTGTGTTACCCGTGTGCTTGGTGCCAGATGCATCGTGAGCTGAAGATCAGGGAAAACAAGTAGCCGCCAAAGACGGTATCATAATATATGCAGATGAAGTAATTGTTTGTAATAGTGGAACCTGTCGGGTTGAAACTGTGTTTTTCTGTTGTGCTTAATTAATTATAACATTGCATAATATAATGCTACTGTATTACAGCATTACTACTTCATTTGGATTTATTTGACCTAAAACATTTGAAAGAAAATCTACTGCTTCTGTAACAGCCCTTTATCACCTTATATTATTTTTCCCTTAGAAAATTTGTTATAAAAATAAAAGTGTGTCATGCAAAATAAATAAAAATATCTAGCAATGAAACCAAGAGTACCTGAAATCATAAACATTTGAGTTCTTTGTCTAGTAAATCTTTTATGATACAGATTGGGTTCTTCTTATTCTGATGTGAAAGCCTCGAGCATTGCTGCATATCGTTGCTTTCAGCTGCCTGAGCCCTCTCTTCTTGCTACACTGATGTAAGCAAACGCCAGAGCAGTACACTGACGCTGCAGTTGTAGTCACATTCGATAGCTGATCTTTGTTTACTCTTGCTTCCTGGGTGAAAATGTTTAGCGAAGAATCGCTGCAATAGTATTTATCGGCCACTAGATGGCCCCCTGTACATCACAGAACTTATGGCTATGCAACAAATCTGAGATTTATATTTTTTGACCAGATTTTTATTTCATTTAGAGCTGCCCCAGATCACGCCTTAGTAAAGGTAAACACTGAAAGGTAAACACTCTTATTTCTGCCTACCTTATTTAATTAAACATACTACAAACTGTTTTATTCATTTCGATGCATTCTCAATCATCCAGGAAAGTAAATCTCCAAAAGTTGATTCTGTTCATCTGGACGTAGCGTTTTGTGGGAGAAACGTTTCGTCACTCATCCAAGTGACTTCTTCAGTCTCAGCTGACTGCAGGTTTCCCCAAACCTTATAAACAGTACATTTGCATAATGACTGAAACCAGCCCACTGAAGGGACAATGGGCTGGGAGGTCAGTTCCTTAATCTTATTTATGCAAATTCTCATGACCATTGATCAACAACCACTGATCAAAGCCCACTGATCAATGGCCATGAGTACCATTCACAGAGAGTTGGGGAATGGCTGCAATCACAGCATTGTAAGATAGCGAAAGATGTACCCTTAGGCCCCCTCCTCGATTCAGAGATGGTCTTTCCCTTTTCACGTAAATGGCCTCCTTGACTCCGCGCTCAAACCAGCGTTCCTCCCTGTCCAAGATGTGTACATCCTTGAAAGAGTGTCCACTGGCCTGTAGGTGTAAATAGACTGCAGAGTCCTGGCGTGACGAGGTAGCTCTTCTGTGTTGTGCCATCCGCTTCACCAGAGGTTGTTTAGTTTCCCCGATGTATAAATCCTGGCAATCCTCCTGGCACTTAACAGCATACACTATGTTACTCTGTTTGTGTCGGGGGAACTGATCCTTGGGGTGGACCAATTTTTGGCACAGTGTGTTTTGGGGTTTAAAAGCCACAGAGAGCTTTGCCAAAAGTCCAGCTGGGATAACCACATTTACTCAGGGCCTTCTTGATGTGGCTCGTTGATGACTTTAAAAACTAAGAGTTGGGTGCATGATGATTGCATAAAAAGCATTTGTTTGGCAGCAATCATTGGACTGACCAATACTTTGAAATATAGAAATCAGTGAAGATCTAAGAAGACGAGTTGTAGATTTACACAAGTTGATTCTTCATATAACAGGGCAAAATAAAGAAAGCGATTCTTCTCATGTAGATAGTTTCTTCTTTTATGAGCTACAGCTCTTACTGCTGTTACTGACAGTTTCTCAACTAGTGTGTGATCAACATCTCCATTTCTGAGTAAATATTAGGAGGTATTTCAGGGTTTAAATCATGGCCACTGGCATGTGATTTCTTGGTTAGCATCATCTGCCTGATTCCAAGTACAAATTTCGCAAGTTATGACATGTACGCAGATTGCAGATATCTTGCTTCCTCATTTTCATGTTGCCCATGTGCATGTTACGCAGATGCTACAGCAGACAGTTTCTCATCATATTGTGTATTAGAAACATTCAGATTACTATGGACAAGTTTATTGAGCTTTTACCCTCTTTGATAATTATTCCTTAAATTTTTGTGGCTTTTTTTTTGTTATCAATTCTGAACAAGTTAGTACATTTCAAACAGGCTAGGCATTTGGGATCAAACATTTTTTTAGAGATTCAGAATAGTTCCCTTTTTGAGGTTTGGGTTCTCTTTTTTTTGTTTTTCTCAGCGTCTTAAGATCCGCTTTTCCAAAACTCAAATTCAAAAGAAAAAGAAACATAAATAATAAAACAGAATATAATTTTTGTTTTTTTGTAGAGCAAGTCCAAGTGGAACTGATAAGGAGGATCGATAGGCAGGCAGACTAACAATTCCAAGGAAATGATCTACTGGTTCTAAATTCCCATCCCTACACAGGACTATTTATACACATCCAGTACCTCATTGCAACACCTGCCTTAATTCACATAAAAAAGCCACTTCTAAAGTATGTAAGCAGATACAAGCGACCATAATAATTTTTACTGCAGTAATGTGTTGCTCCTTTTATTATTGTTTTGGTGACGGGTTAAAGAGAAGCAAAAACAAAATGGTCTTCTCTGATAAATGAACCATTTATGATGCCATGGTAGAAGCAGCAGACAGAGAGGTCTTCACTGACACATGTGCTTTCATCGCAGTTAACCTTTAATGATATGATTTACGTTAGTTTTAATTCACTCAAAACTAGACGAAAACAATTCTATAAATTCTGGTGTTTGGGATTTCTCCCTCTCCCATTTTTACATCTCTCTTGATCTATAAAGGCCTGACTGGAGGACAGGAGACAGTTGCCATGGTGAAGTGGGAAGAGTGGTTTTCTTATTACAGAGAGAAGTTTGTGCCATACGGGGCGAAAGATAAACCAAGTGCAAACCGCGGCCAGCCCTCAACTATTTCGACCAATCACATTAATATTCTGTTTTTATGATGCATAATAGAACTGTTTACTTCCTGGGTGTGGTTGGTTTGTTTGTTTAGGTTTGCTAAATGAAGTAAGAGACACGGTGCTGTTAGTAACTCTAACCTTTAACTGTCTAATAAATTTTGAGAAATGTGTACTTTGAGTTTATGTTGTCTTCTCTCATAAAAAACCCCCCTGACAATACTTCAGATACTGTTATCTTCTGCCAATACATCAGCAGCCTTGTCCTTCCATACCAGAGAATAGAAACTGTTGTGTTGAGCTTCTTCTTTAATCACTTACATTTGGAGTCCACAAATAAAATCTACAAATGTGATGACTTGTTCCTCACGTTTCACTAGCTTTACACCAGATGTGTGCGCTGTGTGTACTCATTCCTGGAGCTGTCAGTAAAAATTGAACATGGTGACCTATTCTGAGTTTATTCTTACACGGTTACACCGTGCAACAGATTGCAACTACGTGAGATTTTATTAGTTTTATTGAGTTTTGGTCTCACCTTTTAATTCATTGTGGTACCCGTCCAACCCATGCAAGACATAAACTATTTATGTACTTTATTGTCTGGGCCCAAAACATAAAGAACCAGCTTTGACAGCACGACACTGCCTGTGAAATCAACTAAAGACCCAAGCTAGCTCGTTAGCAGCTAAAAATGGCATCTTGTTAATTTCATTAAACTGCCAACAACTGTCTCGTTTCTTCAGACTTTAATCATCTTCAATAAATTTCCTTACAAATGTGACACTATTTAAGGGGAACTAACAGCAATATTTATAACAGCAAGATTTATTGCCAGGAATCATTGTTATAATCAACCAAACACAAATTTCCTCATCTTCGTGTAAATATCCAGCAGCTCCATTTAAAAAAACAGACATCCCTCCAGCCATAACAGTAAATAAGTGAAATAAATTGTGGTAAAAATACGGATAAAATACATTTGAGCTAAGTCATCTTGTTTCCTTTCCCAGAAGAATTGGACTCCTGAGATGTCAAGAGAAAACCTGACTTAGTGACCAGTTTATAAAATACTACTTCATCTCTTGGACATTTACATTTTCTGGTTAATGGTGTAGTATTCAGTCCATAGGAATGCATTAATATGCAGGGTTTGTTCTTCTCCAATCTACATGTTACTATTATTATGATTATTATTATTGGCAGTCGTATTACATGTTGAAGTATCATTACTAAACCTCAGGTTGCCCTAGATGTGTCCATCAGAGTGTGAGTGTGAATGTGGGACAAGGTGCTATGGAATAGTAAAAAGCAGTGTGTGGATGTGTGTATGTAGTAAAGAAACACTCTAAGTGCTCAGAGTAGAAAAGCAATATATAGGTACCAGTCCAATTGGCTTTCAAATGTCAGTGTAAGTACTCTTAGACCTGCTGGTGACCAAATGTTTCAGTGTTTGGCTAAAGTACAGACTTCTGCACTTAAGTACAAATACTACTGTTAAAAAAAATACTCCAGTAAAAGTCGAACGACTGATTCAATTTCTTTACTCAAGTAAAAGTAAAAAAGTAGCTCTGAAATGTACTCAGAGTAAGAAAGTAAAAAGTATCCCTTTGGAGGAAGTTTCTATTTTGTGTGCAAAGCTAAGTGAACCTTGTGCTTTATTGCAACACCCCCCCCCAAAAAAAACACACACAAAAAAAAACACAGACTTTGGTACAGTCATGGCTTGTTATGCAACATCCTCTGCGAGTATATGAGCAGTCCTTACCTTTAAATCTACCTTCTCTTCTTCCTCTCTCTGTTTGTTAAGCTGATAGAAACGCTGCATTTAAAATGACCTGACACTTAAAAAAGGTCACTCCCTTTATGCTCGCTCTTCTTCAGTAGCGCAAGCTAGATGCTGAAGAACCACAGCTTACACACACCTGCAGTCGTTCCGGTGTTGTGCAAGAACAAACAACGACAAAAAACACAGTCCCACTTTTAACCCCAGACTTTGGCACAGTCACCTCTTTTTACGCAACATCCTCTGGTGATTCATAGAATAAGTCTTATTGCTGCTCATTGGTTAAGCAGTGTGTTTTAATTTCACAGCACTGAAGCAGGGGCTCAGTGAATTCCTAACCATTCGTCATAGCAATTACTGTGCGTCATTACAGTGATTGGTGTGGACTTCCCATCAGGCTCAGCCCTCCGCGGCTCATGGGCAAATGAAAAACATCTGGCAATCCAGTACAACTTAGATGTGTGCGTACTCTCGGCACCTCCCCTTCCTGTTATTGGTCTGTGCTTAAATGCTGGTGTTTCCTAACTTTTTCTCTTATTTTGAAAGCTCCGAGAACCAGAGAAGACAGAAGAAGGTAAGAAAAACATTTTACACTGATGAACAGCTTAAGACAATCAGAAATCTTTGTAAAATCTTGAATGTAATACATGGTAACATTTTTCTGAGGAAGTCAGAGACAATAAATCTGTGCATAAAAACAGTGTCAGCTCTTTTGTCATTTGTACAGCTGGTCCAAGGTATTTGTTGTGATTTATATGAACCAGGAATCATCCTGTTATACTTATAACATGGATCAAAACCAGTCTTTTACCTTTTTCATGTTGAATTTCTCTAACCAGATAACCACTACAGCATTTCAGTCTGTGTCTGTGTTTTCTTCAGCATGGTGGTTCCTACAGGCACGGCTGTCCACAAGCAGCCCACCCAGGTGGTGACAGTCGTCAGGACCGTTGAAAACTCTGGCCAATGGAGCACCGACCTCTGTGATTGCTGCTCTGATATGGAGAGCTGTAAGTAAACCCAGGAAACCCTACAAACAGCAGTGAGCGATCTCCTCAGACTTTGTTTGCAATAAGCTAACCGAGTGTTTAAAGTAAGTAAAAAGTCAAGAATAAATGATTATCTGAGACTACATGACAGCAATGATCATTTAGTAGCATTATGGAGTTTTTCATTATTTTACATTTTTCACCAGAAAAACAAGTTTTCGTAATTGGAGTGGAAATGTCGCAATACGTTGTGAGATGTGATGATTCATGTGCTGAGGTGTCTGTCTGTCTGTCTGTCTGTCTGTCTATAAAATAACTCTGTACCTGTTTCTCCCCAAAGGCTGCTGTGGCCTTTGCTGTTTCCCCTGCATGCAGTGTGATGCAGCCAATAAACATGGATGGTGCTGTGCAATGCCACTCCTGGACGTTTGTGGTGTGGTGTCCTGCTTACTCCGTGGGTCCATCAGAGAGCGCCACAACATCGAAGTAAGACTGGGTTAGAGATGGAGGACACTGTTGCAAACTACACAGTATCCTCTTTGTGCAAAACAGATGTGGTCACTAGAGGAAGTGCACTTTTATAACTTCTGCACTGACTTCATTTTTAAGCCCTGGAGGTTTCTGCTAGGAGAATAGAGTTGAATGTGTGTCTTTGTGATGTTGTTGTAAAATGAACTGAAGTAAAATCTAAATGTAAATTTTATGAGATTCATATAAAATGCACACAAATTGTGCTTTGTGCAGATCCGTCTCACTCGCCCTCACCTCTCAAATAGCTCCCAGATGTCTCCGTGTCCTTATTATTTGTTTATAAGTAACCATATCATGCAGTGCCATCATAAAAGTGACCTGGATAAATCTTGTGGTATTTTGCAATCTGTAGAAGTTATAAAGGAGTAGCTTGACTTGAGAAAGAGGAAGTGTAAAGTTCTTCAAATCTGAAATCTCTTGCCCTCATCATGGGAAAAAAAGCTGCGGCTGCTTGTTTTGACAAACTCTCAGATATTTGGTTACCCAGCTCTACACAGGGACACAGCTGCCGGATGAGGGGATGACAACACCCCACTAAACTTTTATGGCTGAGGGGGTAACAACAGTAACTCCTGCTGCTTCATCCTCTGTCTATCTGCTTCTTCTTCTCCATCCTGCAGGGCTCGTTCACTGATGACTGCTGTAAAGTGTGCTTTTGTTACCCATGTGTTTGGGGCCAGATGCATCGTGAGCTGAAGATCAGGGAAAACAAGTAGCCCGCCACCTCGACTGTGATCAGCACGCAAGTCGTCTGTGGATACGATGCAAACATTTTGGCTGTGTGATGAGAGGCTATGACTTTTTCAGGCCAATAAAATCCTTTAATTTTATACATCATGTGTGAGATTAATTGTCCTCTTCTGCAGAGCTGAGTTTAACCATTGTTCAGATATAAATTAGTCAAATTCACTAATTGTGAACTTTGATAGGATAGTGAGAAGGGTTTTGTAAGGTCACACTGTCCACTCACATAACTTTTCACAGTATTATAATATATGCAAATGAAATAATTGTGTATGATGGTGGAACCTGGCAGGGTGACGCTGATCCTTGACAACAAGGAAACAGACCACAGACACATAGACGTTTGAATGTCAGTAAGTGCATCTCTCACCAACATGAACATTGATCATAATGAAAAAGACCAGCATGGTGCACCCTGAAGAAAGCCAGACACCATGTGCTTTTACAACTGACAGCTGCAGATGTGTGCAAAGAACTCTACTCTGCTCAGTGTGGGGAACATTAATGTGACTCAAAGCGTCTGTTATGTGTATCTGCTCTCCAAGTAGGTTAAACAACATTAGCCAACATCAGAGTTAATAAGCTAATTTTAGCTCTGTGAGGCACTGGTCTGCTGCCATGGAGTTTCTAGACAAAAAGCTGACGTACTTTATTGTCATAGTTGATAAAGTTTCTTCATCAAGCTTTAACATTTACAGAACAGTTCAAGATCCAGATGAGAGCAAGTCAAATGGACATTAGGCTACGTTCACACTGCAGGCGAAAGCGCCTCAAATCCGATTTTTTTGAAGCCATACCATATCTGATCATGGTATGGCAGTGTGAACGGCACAAATCCGATATTTTCAAATCCGATCTGAGTCACTTTCGTATGTGGTCCTGAATCCGATACATATCCGATGTTTTAGAAAGCAACTGCTGTTTGAACGGTCATGTAGCATTAAATCCGTCTTTTACGTCACTGACACAAGACAGACGCCAATTATCAGCGCCGGAGAAGACATCGCGAACGGTTCCTGGCCATCCAATGTAGATGTTAGTGAAACTGTTGGGAAGACAACGTGAACATTTTATTTGTACTGTATAATCTGCAGATTCTGACAGAAATCTGCAACTACCCTTTGAAGCACCGCTCCTCTCTAAAACAGCAATAAGGATAATTTTTAGGTTATTTACATTATTATGTAAATAACAAAATAACTTAAAGCTAAAATTATTATGTTATTTACATTATTATGTAAATAACAAAAACCTTAAAGCTAAAATTGGGAAACGTAAAGTCCGAAGTCTTTATATTAAGGGCCATCAGTCAAACAATACTGTTTGGTCTGGGTTTAAACAGATCGCGTTGTGTGTGACGTCTTCTTTTGTGCATGCGGGCCGCTTTGAGCGTTCACACTAGAGCGCGTTTGCTGTCGCATTTTATTTGTAGTGTGAACAAGCAGACAAAAAAATCGGATTTGATCAAAAAATCGGAATTGAGCATTAAGACCTGCAGTATGAACGTAGCCATTATTTGTCAAAGGCCAGCAGCAGCAGACATATTCAAATTGATAATTGTCATGAACTTTTTGGGTTGTAAATTCTGTTTCACTTTTACTTAGACTGAGAGAGGAGGACATTAACATTAACACATCAACATGTGTTTCTTGTCCAGGTGTGTGTAGTGGCAGAAGGATTTTAATGCCTACACTGAATAATGCTTCTTTAATTGCTTGATAGTTTAGTGGATTGTAACAAGCTCAGCTACACTCCTCAACTCTGTGTGGTGCTGTAAATAATGGATGAAGGTTTGTTTGTCTTTTAGTGTCTATTAATGTCTGGATAAGAACAGATTATGTACAGAACAGCACATTACTGTAGCAGGGAAGCTCCAGAGCTACCCTAGCCAGTGCTCAGTGCTATTATGTCACTGTTTTAACACTCCCAGCTTCAACAATCCACTTAAACGCTTCTTATTAACAGTTAAATAATTCACAGTGATCACAGTGGCCACACAGATGTTCATATCCAATAATCGTACACAGTGCTGTGCTCTACAACCCACCTGGTGCTCATCTCTCAGTGCATTTATCCACTGCCTCTGAGAGAGGGTGCCATTGTTCTTCCACAGATGAACATTGTGGTTATTATGGCAAGCAGGATTACACACAACATAAACACAGTTACACCTCCATGTGGTTAAGAGACTGAAACAATGTTAAGCATGTTTCTCCTTTTATCTGCTTTATTACAAATAGTTCAGCTTTCTTAGGAAAGTTCTGATCAATGTGATCGAGCTTCTGCATCAGGCGGGATAATTACTGTTACCACCTTAAAACCGGTGTATTTTACTCAACTCGCACTACTTAGGTTGCTTTTCAAAGTAAAATTGCAATAACTACACCTTTAAATTCAGGTTTATGAAGGTGAAAAAGTTTGTTTTCAACAAGAACGCTTGTAATAACGGGGCAATGTATGCATGACATTATGATTGGGGGATGACATCCTATAAAAGCTTGACGCCTGAATGAATCACGTCAGTTCACCATAAAATAAATGAAACAGAATTTACATGTAAATTCTTGTGATTGTCTTACAATATATTTAAAACAGGCTTTGTGGTAATAATAGTCTGTGTGATTCAGTTCAGTTTTATTTATATAGGGCCAATTCACAACAGCAGTTGTCTCAAGGCTCTATGTGGATAGAAACCTTCTGTTCTTCACTAACTGATTTTTTTTACATTGTAAGAAGCGGTCTGAGTAACTGGACTTCTATTATTCCCAGTAACAACATTAACATCTGTCCACTGGTCTTTTACAGTGTTTCTCAGTTGTTCAGTATCATTAGGCATCATTAGTTGGCTCAGATGAACATGTATAGTTAATTTTGTGTTTTTCTGTCCTTTCCGACTTTGAGAAATTAATTTATCCCTTCGTTTCATCCAGGCTTGATTATTTCCTTCATATTGGAGTCAGTCAGGCTCTTGCTTTGCTCCCTCATCTGTAGTAATCATTCAGAGTGCAGCAGCTCTACTCCTGACAGGGACACGCAAGCAAGACCATATTTCCCCTGTTTTTCGTTACTCTTCACTCTTTTTCAATTCAATTTTAGAGCCAAATCACAACAACAGTCGCCTCAAGGAGCTTCATATTGTAAGGCAGACCCTACAATAATACATACAGAGAAAATATCAACATTTATATGACTCCCTATAAGGAAGCACTTTGGCGAAGTAGGATGGAAAAACTCCCTTTTAATAGGAAGAAACCTCCAGCACAGCCAGGCTCAGGGAGGGGCGGGGCCATCTGCTGCGACTGGTTGGGGTGAGGGGAGGAACACATGTCACGGCTTGCGGGATGAGTCGTGTAGAATTTAATGAGGACCCATGATGCTGGCAGCTGAGATGCAGGGGAGTTTTATTGAGAAGGTGGAGATGCAAACAGAAATGGCGAAGGTGTGGAGGAAGCTAAGCTGGAAAAAACTAAGAAAGCAAACCTGAAATGTTAACTGGAGACCCAGGCAGAAAGACAAAGGAACACGCAGGGATATACACAGGTGGACGGAGGGAAATAACGCAGACAAACCAGCAACTAACAGAGGCAGACATAAGGCTTAAATACACAAAGGGATGACGAGGGAATGAGACACAGAAGGAGGGCACCGCTGGGAGTAATCAGACATGGCGGGACAGGGGAAACGTAACCTGAACACACTGACATCAGACACGGACCTTCAAAGTAAAACAGGAAACTCACACACGCAAAGACACAGACTCAGACCTGACTACACTAGAGGGGATACACAGAACCAAAACGTAAGAATAAACAAAGATACATCAAGAAATCAAAGATTAACAACACAGAACAGAAAACACTGGGTCACAGACCCAGGACCGTGACAATACAGGACAAAAGACACGCTGTGGAAGACAGCCAGAGATTAATATTAAGTAATGATTCAATGCAGAGAGGTCTATTAAAGATAGATAAAGTTGGGTGTCATCGGCATAGCAGTGGAAATGTGTGCTGCCTTCTTCTTCTTCATCCTGGCGTTGTTCCCGCTGGCGCAGGGTCCGCTCTTCGGCAAAGGTTTCTCCATTTGGTTCTGTCCAAGGCGTCCTCGGGTGATGCGCTGACGGTCTTAATGATACTGTCTAAAAGAGGCATATTTACGCTGGCTTCCAGTACTAGAATTTAGAATTTTAAAATTTTGAAGTCACTAAATGGATTAGTACCCTCTAAGAGTAAAATAGGTCTTTAAGGTCATCTGATCAGATGTTTCTGGTTGTTCAGGAAAACAGAAGTATAGAGGAGACCAGGCCTTTCCTGTAGTTGCACCTAAACTTTGGACCAGTCTGCCCCTCGAAGTAGGACCTCACCAACACTCGACATCTTTAAAACCCACTTAAAGACACATCTTTACTCTCTAGCATTTAAATATGAGTTTTATTGTTTCTTGTTTGTCCTTTTTTCTCTGTGTTTGTTTTATTCCTTTAGGCTGAACACCACTTTAATCAACTCTTATTGTTTTTAAATAAATTGACTTGGCAAGTTGATTTGAAAACACCTAAGTGTGCAGAGATTTCGGTGTATGTGTGTGTGTGTGTGTGTGTGTGTGTGTATGTGTAGTAGCAGCTGCTATTGGTTTATATGAGTACCATGTCATGTGACCAAACATTTGATGATTGTTTTAAAAACGCTAAACTTAAATTTTATTAAGGGTCACACACACCAACCATAACATGCCAGCTGATGTGAACCTGATCAAATGTCGTGGTTTTGAAAACACAGAAGCTCTTTTTGCCGTTACATGACGTTACTTACAAGTTTAGACTTGAGAGTGTGGGCAGGCTGGGGCTGGTTCTGTTTTTAGTTTATGCTTAGTATACTGGAGGCGGAGCTGTGGGGGCTGAGGTTTGTTCCACTCAGCTGTACTTCCTGAGGCAGTTGAAGAAATTCAACCTGTCAACACGGACGATGATGCAATTCTACACTGCAATCATCGAGTCCATCCTCACCTCCTCCATCACCGTGTGGTACGCTGGAGCCACCATCAGGGACAAACAGAGACTGCAGCGTGTTGTGCGCTCTGCTGAGAAGGTGATTGGCTGCAGACTCCCATCTCTGCAAGACTTGTACACCTCCGGGACACTGGGGCGTGCAGCTCGGATCACAGCTGACCCTTCTCACCCTGGACACAGTCTGTTTGACCTCCTCCCCTCAGGCAGGAGGCTCCGGTCCATTCGCACCAGAACCTCTCGCCATAAGAACAGTTTCTTCCCCTCTGCTCTTGGACTCATGAACAATAACCATATGACTGTTCGCACCACTAACACATAACCCTACACTGTGTTCAGTGCATCATTCCATTTTTGCACTGATCACCACCTGCATCCATGTATATATCTATCTACTTAGCACTTTTAATTCTTGTTTTTATGTTTATTTGAGCATGTCTGACAGAATGTTTTGCACTAAGTACCGCAGCAATTTCCTAATGTTGTAAACCTGCTCAACATTTGCAATAAAACCCTTTCTGATTCTGATTCTGTGTTTGAAATTAGTTTGATGTTTAGAGGCTCACAGCGACAGAACTGCTTTAAAGCAAATGTAACAAGCCTTTTTACAAAATGTAAGGAGTGGAAAGTACAGATATTTGTAGTAAAAAGTAATCACTAAAAAAACCCTACTCAAGTACAGTACAGATACCTGAAGTACAGTAATGAAGTATTTGTATTTCGTTATTTCCCACCTCCGGTGTCAAGTGTGTTTGGATTGACAGCAGAAGTACTGATGGATTCATAGAATAAGTCTTGTTGCTGCTCATTGGTTAAGCAGTGTGTTTTCCTTTCACAGCACTGAAGCAGGGGCTCAGTGAATTCCTAACCATTAATCATAGCAGTTACTGGGAGTCATTACAGTGATTGGTGTGGACTTCCCATCAGGCTCAGCCCTCCGCGGCTCATGAGCAAATGAAAAACATCTGGCAATCCAGTACAACTTAGATGTGTGCGTACTCTCGGCACCTCCCCTTCCTGTTATTGGTCTGTGCTTAAATGCTGGTGTTTCCTAACTTTTTCTCTTATTTTGAAAGCTCAGAGAACCAGAGAAGACAGAAGAAGGTAAGAAAAACATTTTACACTGATGAACAGCTTAAGAGAATCAGAAATCTTTGTAAAATCTTGAATGTAATACATGGTAACATTTTTCTGAGGAAGTCAGAGACAATAAATCTGTGCATGAAATCAGTGTCAGCTCTTTTGTCTGGGCCGTACATAAATCATTTGTACAGCTGGTCCAAGGTATTTGTTGTGATTTATATGAACCAGGAATCATCCTGTTATACTTATAACATGGATCAAAACCAGTCTTTTACCTTTTTCATGTTGAATTTCTCTAACCAGATAACCACTACAGCATTTCAGTCTGTGTCTGTGTTTTCTTCAGCATGGTGGTTCCTACAGGCACGGCTGTCCACAAGCAGCCCACCCAGGTGGTGACAGTCGTCAGGACCGTTGAAAACTCTGGCCAATGGAGCACCGACCTCTGTGATTGCTGCTCTGATATGGAGAGCTGTAAGTAAACCCAGGAAACCCTACAAACAGCAGTGAGCGATCTCCTCAGACTTTGTTTGCAATAAGCTAACAGAGTGTTTAAAGTCAGTAGAAAATCAAGAATAAATGATTATCTGAGACTACATGACAGCAATGATCATTTAGTAGCATTATGGAGTTTTTCATTATTTTACATTTTTCACCAGAAAAACAAGTTTTCGTAATTGGAGTGGAAATGTCGCAATACGTTGTGAGATGTGATGATTCATGTGCTGAGGTGTCTGTCTGTCTGTCTGTCTGTCTATAAAATAACTCTGTACCTGTTTCTCCCCAAAGGCTGCTGTGGCCTTTGCTGTTTTCCCTGCATGCAGTGTGATGCAGCCAATAAACATGGATGGTGCTGTGCAGTGCCACTCCTGGATGTTTGTGGTGTGGTGTCCTGCTTACTCCGTGGGTCCATCAGAGAGCGCCACAACATCGAAGTAAGACTGGGTTAGAGATGGAGGACACTGTTACAAACTACATTTAAAAGATAGATGTGGTCACTAGAGGAAGTGCAGTTTTATAACTTCTGCACTGACTTCATTTTTAAGCCCTGGAGGTTTCTGCTAGGAGAATAGAGTTGAATGTGTGTCTTTGTGATGTGGTTGTAAAATGAACTGACGTAAAATCTAAATGTAGATTTAATGAGATTCATATAAAATGCACACAAATTGTGCTTTGTGCAGACCCTTCTCACTCACCCTCACCTCTCAAATAGCTCCCAGATGTCTCCGTGTCCTCATTATTTGTTTATTAGTAACCATATCATGCAGTGCCATCATAAAAGTGACCTGGATAAAACTTGTGGTATTTTGCAATCTGTAGAAGTTATAAAGGAGTAGCTTGACTTGAGAAAGAGGAAGTGTAAAGTTCTTCAAATCTGAAATCTCTTGCCCTCATCATGGGAAAAAAAGCTGCGGCTGCTTGTTTTGACAAACTCTCATATATTTGTTTACCCAACTCTACACAGGGACACAGCTGCCGGATGAGGGGATGACAACACCCCACTAAACTTTTATGTCTGAGGGGTAACAACAGTAACTCCTGCTGCTTCATCCTCTGTCTATCTGCTTCTTCTTCTCCATCCTGCAGGGCTCGTTCACTGATGACTGCTGTAAAGTGTGCTTTTGTTACCCATGTGTTTGGGGCCAGATGCATCGAGAGCTGAAGATCAGGGAAAACAAGTAGCCCGCCACCTCGACTGTGATCAGCATGCAAGTCGTCTGTGGATACGATGCAAACATTTTGGCTGTGTGATGAGAGGCTATGTCACTGCTGAAGCAAAATGCTTTAAATTTGTTGTCATATAATTAGTTGAACGCCTATGTGACTTTTTCAGGCCAATAAAATCCTTTAATTTTATACAACATGTGTGAGATTAATTGTCCTCTTCTGCAAAACAGAGTTTAACCATTGTTCAGATATAAACTAGTCAAATTCACAAATTGTGAACTTTGATAGGATAGTGAGAAGGGTTTTGTAAGGTCACACTGTCCACTCACATAACTTTTCACAGTATTATAATATATGAAAATGAAATAATTGTGTATGATGGTGGAACCTGGCAGGGTGACGCTGATTCTTAACAACAAGGAAACAGACCACAGACGTTTGAATGTCAGTAAGTGCATCTCTCACCAACATGAACATTGATCATAATGAAAAAGACCAGCATGGTGCACCCTGAAGAAAGCCAGACACCATGTGCTTTTACAAATGACAGCTGCAGATGTGTGCAAAGAACTCTACTCTGCTCAGTGTGGGGAACATTAATATGACTCAAAGCGTCTGTTATGTGTATCTGCTCTCCAAGTAGGTTAAACAACATTAGCCAACATCAGAGTTAATAAGCTAATTTTAGCTCTGTGAGGCACTGGTCTGCTGCCATGTAGTTTCTAGACAAAAAGCTGACGTACTTTATTGTCATAGTTGATAAAGTTTCTTCATCAAGCTTTAACATTTACAGAACAGCTCAAGATCCAGATGAGAGCAAGTCAAATGGACATTATTTGTCAAAGGCCAGCAGCAGCAGCCATATTCAAATTGATAATTGTCATGAACTTTTTGGGTTGTAAATTCTGTTTCACTTTTACTTAGGCTGAGAGAGGAGGACATTAACATTAACACATCAACATGTGTTTCTTGTCCAGGTGTGTGTAGTGGCAGAAGGATTTTAATGCCTACAATGAATAATGCTTCTTTAATTGCTTGATAGTTTGGTCGATTGTAACAAGCTCAGCTACACTCCTCAACTCTGTGTGGTGCTGTAAATAATGAATGAAGGTTTGTTTGTCTTTTAGTGGTACCTATTAATGTCTGGATAAGAACAGATTATGTACAGAACAGCACATTAGAATAGAATAGAATTCAACTTTATTGTCATTGCATATGTTACAGGTACAGGGCAACGAAATGCAGTTTGCACCCATCCAGAAGTGCTTTAGCCGTGATATAGATATATTACAATATATTATATTACTAATAATATATTACTGTAGCAGAGAAGCTCCAGAGCTACCCTAACCAGTGCTCAGTGCTATTATGTCACTGTTTTAACACTCCCAGCTTCAACAATCCACTTAAACGCTTCTTATTAACAGTTAAATAATTCACAGTGATCACAGTCAAGGTCAAGGTCAAGGTGAAGTTTATTTATATAGCACATTTCAAACAGCCGATGCTGCACAAAGTTCTTAACAATATAAAAATGGGATTGAAAAGCAACAATGTAATACAATAATAACAATATAAAACAATAATAGGATAATAAAAGAATTAAAACAATAACTAAAACTATTTCATATAAGACCAAAATGCTTGGGTCATAGTGTGTTAAAAGCCAGGGCATAAAAATGTGTCTTTAGTAATGATTTAAATTGCTCAAGTGTTTGTGCAGATCTAATATTTAGGGGGAGACTATTCCAAAGGCTGGGACCTGCCACAGAGAAGGATGTATCACCACGAGATTTGAGATAAGTCCGTGGGATGGACAGCATTAATTTTGAGCTAGACCTCATGGTTTTTCCTGGAGCATAAGCAGAGAGGAGCTCAGACAGGTAAGGAGGGGCTCGGGCATTAAGTGACTTAAAAACAAAGAGTAAAAGTTTAAATTGGATCCTGTAGGAGACAGGAAGCCAGTGTAAAGAAGCTAAAACTGGGGTTATATGATCTCTCCGTTTGGTACCAGTTAGCAGGCGAGCAGCTGCATTTTGAACCATCTGAAGACAATGGATGGAGGCCTGATCTAGACCATAATACAATGAATTGCAGTAGTCCAATCTGCAAGTAAGGAAAAGGTGAATAACACACTCAAAGACGTTAGCTGGGAGGTATGGCTTTACCTTGGCTAGCTGTCTTAACTGAAAGAAGCAGGACTGAACTACTGCACTCACCTGCTTATTCAATTTAAAAGAACCATCAATGTAGACACTGAGGTTTTTTACATTTGTTTTACAATAGGAGGAAAGGGGGCCCAGAGTGCTATCGATATGATTAAAGTTGCCAAAAATGACAACCTCAGTTTTATTTTCATTTAGCTTTAAAAAATTTAATGACAACCACTGTTTGACATCGTCAAGGCAGCGTAATAAGAGCTGGGGATGGTCTGACCCTGCTTTTAAAGGTAGATAAATCTGCAAATCATCAGCAAAACAGTGAAATGAAATGCTGTACCGTGAGAAGATGGAGCCCAATGGCAACAAATAGAGTGCGAACAGGGCAGGACCCAAAATAGAGCCTTGAGGTACACCGCATTTGTTAAGAGATTTTTACATTTACTTACTCTGATAACCTTTATTTTGCTTAAGTATAATTTCTTGTGAGAACATGATGTGCCTGCAACCTACAGATTAAGGAACAGAAGCATGCGTGAGGAAGTTACAAAGTCACACACGCTCAGGCAGAGACAGTTCCAACCTGAAGCTGATATGACAAAAGATACTAGTTCCTCTTGTCTTACGGATAACGGCCACTCATGCGATAACCATATCTAGAGATGTTTTTCTATTACATATGCTCCACCTAGAGATGCTGTGTAAGCTATTCTCTGCTATAAAATAAAGAACGGACTGAGGCTCTGCGCGACTTGCCTGTGTCTTGCCACGCAGTAAGCCTCGCCCATGTACATGCCATAACTTGAGTTTGTGTTTCTTGCTTCTCTAAGGTTTTTTCCTTTGACAGTATTTAAGAGGGGCTATTTTGGAGTTATGGGGGCCCATATTGACATGACAAAGACAGTGGCCACACAGATGTTCATATCCAATAACCGTACACAGTGCTGTGCTCTACAACCCACCTGATGCTCTTCTCTCAGTGCATTTATCCACTGCCTCTGAGAGAGGGCGCCATTGTTCTTCCACAGAGTAATAGATAAATACATTGTGGTTAACATGGCAAGTGGAGTCACACACAACATAAACACAGTTACACCTCCATGTGGTTAAGAGACTGAAACAATGTTAAGCATGTTTCTCCTTTTATCTGCTTTATTACAAATAGTTCAGCTTACTTAGGAAAGTTCTGATCAACGTGATCGAGCCTCTGCATCAGGCGGGATCATTACTGGGTCCACCTTAAAACTGGTGTATTTTACTCAACTCGCACTACAAAGGTTGCTTTTCAAAGTAACACTCAGGGCTGGACTGGGACAAAAAATCAGCCCGGGCATTTTGACTAGAGACCGGCCCACCAGGTATTATAGGAAAAACCCTAAAGCCTTTGGATGAAAACAAACGTCGTTGTCACAGTGATGTACACTGTCTTGTTGGTACATATGTATCAATCTAATAAACTTAAACCTACACCATCCTCCCTATTCTGGTATTCTAAACAGTACTTAGCCAAAACCCAAAGACTGCTTGGTTGAGTTAACCTCCTGAACTATCTACAACACATGGTGGAAACCTGAAATTAAGACAGATAAGACTAGAGGTGAGACATGACCATTACTGAATATTAAAAATAATAAAGGAAAGATTTAGTGATATTTTCATAAACGATTTATTTACCACATCAATAAACAGCATGACAGGGCAAAATATTTTTTCTAACATGGCAACCTTTAAAAAGTGAAAGGAGACAGAAAGACAGGTGAGAAAGAATAAAACTTAATTGACTTTTTGATGGCATTTTACACACAGTACTGGTACAGAATCTAGAAAATGTGGGAAAATACTGGCATCATATACAGTACTTTCTTCTGAAGAAATTATGTTGGGACCCTGAAAAAAATTACTCGTACAATAATGGATTTCTATATATCTGACATCAGATAAAAACTTTGGTTGTAAGATTCAGATAATTATTTATTAAAAGCTAGACATTTTAAATAAGAATAAGAAAGAAAAGTATTTCTTTGTGCCCCCCTTTCCCTCTTAATGCCCTACCTGGCCCCCTGGCAACACTTTGCTAGACCCGCCCCTGCACAGTTACCAGCTGTCAGCTACTTAGAAAAGGATCCTGGTGTTATTTGTCTCTCAGAAACAGTTCATAACTTCAACTCATCCATGTCACCTAAAAGGTAAACCTGTTTCTCCATCACCTGTTCAGCTCTGGTGATTCAGTAAGGACATCTCCTGGTTTCATCTTCATGTTTCCCTCTCACCACATATCCAAACCGACATTATGACCAGCAGCTTTTACGACTGTGGCTCCAGCAAACATCAGCTGATACTAGAAATTAATATTAAATAAATTCTATAACAACAGCTGATCAAGCTTAAACGTGCCGCTGTTGTTTAGCGCGACATCTACTGGTTTCCTCTTTCTGGCGCAGAGAGAAAAGCTGATCAGCTGATCATTGATCAGTTTCATAATTGAATTAGCAACTTTCTAGCTGAAGTAGTACGGGACAAATCGCGTTCCTTTTCACCTCAACTTTAAAGTTCGACCTCCTCGGCTGTAATTGGTCCAGCCCAGAGTCGATCATGACCAACTGGCCAATCCACCACCATTCATTTATACCGTTAAAAAAAGAAAAGAAATAAAAACCCATCGGCCCATAAAAACGAAAAATCACGAGCGGCCCGCTATGCCCGATGGCCAGTCCAGCTATGCTTATCCATAAAACTTCTTCAGTTCTATGACCAAATGGTGGTGAGTGCCAGGTATTTAAATCCTGGTGGGAGTGTCCCTTAAGAGGGTTGATCACTTGCCTCATCACATGTGCCAAGGTGTGACAAAAGGCGTTGGCTGAGTCTCGTCTCTTCCATGTTGTGCCATGCGTTTATGAAGTGGCTCTTTGGTTTCCTCGCTGCATTGCAAAGCAAATACCACGTTTTTTAATTTGTGTTTGGGAGTTTTGTCCTTGGAATGAACCAGTTTTTGTCTGAGTGTGTTTCTGGGTTTGAAGTGCACTGGGATGCTGTGCTTGGAGTAAATTCTCTGATAAGCTTGCTACAGAAGGAATGACAATGTTGCTGACATGTCATGTTTGTATGAAAACTAGAGCGCTATTACAGTTTTTCTCAGTTGCTTTGGTGCATTTCCCACAACAGAATTAAACTTTGCACAATAGTTAGTTCAACCTCCACAACATGTAGTCGTTTTGGCACAACCTTGTGGCGGTTTCATGTTCATTTCGTCCAAAGGCAAATGCCTTTGGACATGAAGCAGTTGAGTAAGTACAAATATCTAAAGAATGGTCACTTTTGACTTGCTATTCATCACTATCTCCTTGCTTTCATCATGAATGTCACAATTATTTATACTTGTACCGGCTGAATAGTCATTGTCCATACAACTAATAGTCTTCACTTCATTGCTTGCGTCAGTGCACTCAAAATTGTTGAACATCTTGTCAAACAATTTGTACACCCATTTTGAAAACCCCATTTTTAAGGAGTTTCCATGAAAATCTCTATAAATTACTTTTCTCAGGCGAACCTTATCTCACACTAATGAAAATTGGTGTGTGTTACTCTTACTTGCAACCAATGAAAAGCCTCTTCTACCCAGTCACAGGTGAATCGCGTTACAGTATCCCCTACGCTACAAGTATATATATAATGTAAACCAACATACAGGATTGGCATGAGGTGCATACTGAATCTACAAAAGCTTGTGATGACATCACAGCAGAGTCCTGCAGAGGGTGGATTCGACACTCCAGAAGATACTTTCCCGGATGCAACGATAGAGCTGACATTCGCTGTGATGTTGATGCAAATATGTGGGCAGACAGATGGGAGCGTCTAGATATCAATGACTGATATGCAGCAGTGTCTGTTTTTCAGGGGGGGGGTTGTTTCATAACTACTGCAGTAAGGTTTACTGTCTAAGTGAGTTTATGTTTGCTGTAAAATGTTTGATTTACTGTATTTCCCCAGTTGCACAATGCTGTGCACAGTTTCAATTGAATATTATCAAGAGTGCATATGAAGTGTCTTGAGTTTCCTTTACAATTTATGGTTTTCAGACTTGACATGTCATTGGGAAGCACCTACAAAGAAATCCGTCACAATGAGAACATGTTCAAACCATTTGATTTTGTGACCAAAGGTGCTGGTGTACTGACTTGTAATTGTGACAGCCCAGACACTTTGATTGATATAAGTACTTGCTTTTGATGAATATATTATCTGTTTTGATTAAGGGACTTGCTTTTGCAAGTTATCCACCATGTTTTGCAGTTTGCACTAATTGTTTTGAGAAGAGTCTTAGTAGTGGTGCAGAGATCAATTCTGTTGTGAGAAATGCACCAAAGCAACTGAGAAAAACTGTAATGTAAACCAACAGACAGGATTGGCATGAGGTGCATACTGAATCTACAAAACTGCAGAACATGGAACGTCAGCCTTGTGGAAGAGGGGTGAGGATCGGTGGAGGACGAGGACAAAACCGGGTAAGAAGAGGCCAACCACATAGACACGTTCCTGACAAAATCAGGGCAACACTTGTGGCTCATGTGATAAACCATGGCCTCACAATGGCCGAGGCTGGTCGAAGGGTGCAGCCAAATGTTGGGAGAACTACTGTAAGTTCCATTATTCAGACATTTCGTCGGGAAAACAGGTGAGCATACTGTAATGTAGTTATTCAGCACAAACTAATTTGCTCTGCACTTTCATAGTCATACAGGAGACTTGCATTCGGACATGACCTTATAGATCTTTACATATAGTGGTTATAACTGCACCTGTAATAAACATGTTAATATGTGATTATGATAACCCCTGTAATACAAATTATAACATAATGCCAACAACTTCAATAAATGCTTTGATGAAATGATAATTAATGCAATGATAAAGATGATGGCTATGAACAGTAGCAGTAAAGTAATTTCTTTAATCTTACAACGTACTGTAACTGAAGCGCAGACTTGGCCCAGGTGTGGCATAGTGTGCTGTGGTACAATACAGTAATGCTGTAAAGAAAGGAGTTTTGAATGATAGTCCTGTAACAATTACTGTAAGCATGTTTGCGCTTATTTATGTTTGTGTTTTTTCATCTGCATCTCAAAAAGGACTGCCAGACAACCTAGAAGAGGTGGAAGAGGTCCACTTTTGACTCCGCAGCAAGAGGAAAGAATTTGTGCAATGGTGGCTGCAAACAACGCTTTGAGACTGAGAGAAATACAAAGAACTGTCGTAGAAGATGACACCATCTTCGGAAATATTCAGTCAATATCAATTTCCACCATAGACAGAGTCCTCAGACGGAATGAAATGTCCATGAAGCAATTGTACAAAGTACCATTTGAACGGAACAGTGATCGAGTGAAGGAGCTCCGTCACCAGTATGTTCAGGTAAAACATGTTTGCATATGTACCTCTGTTTACTGTAAAAGTTTAGGCCATGTACTGCACTTACATTTATGCATGTTACTGTAATCCTATTTACAATTCACACTGTACAATCTGTTGTGCCAAATGCACCATTACAGACTTTTTTATTCTCATCCTTTGTATTGCGTATCCTGGAATTGGAGGCCAGGGAACCCCTGCACACGTTTGTATATCTTGACGAAGCGGGATTCAATCTCGCAAAAGGCAGACGGTGTGGACGAAATCACATTGGAGAAAGAGCCACCATTGATGTCCCAGGCCAATGAGGAGGAAATATTACAATGTGTGCAGCAATCTCAGAAAATGGCGTTCACACCCATATTCCTCGTATTGGTGCATACAATACACAACACCTGTATCTACTCTGGTCGAAAGAATCCACGCTTCGTACTGATGTCCACAATTCTTTTATTCCTCTCACAATCATGGAGCACCGTGAAAACTAGAAACAAGTAAAATAATGTCAATAGCACATATGACATACAACTCAGCCACTTATTTCCTTCCACAAAGTGCACAAGTGTTAACAATTAACAGCATAATGTTTTTTACCGTGTACACCTTGTAAAACCAGCAGTAGAAAAGTTGTACATTCCGAAAAGTCCGCCGTGTTACCGCTCTGTCTTGTCTCTCCCGCGCACAACTTCCGGTTCCCGCGACTCACAGGAAGTGACTACTTCACAATAATTTTTAACAAAAACGTTTCTTATAAGCAGGATGTATTACTGGATTCATAGATTATCTTTTCCTACTGCGAATGTACACAAACATCAGTACCAAATAAAAGAAAACAAACAGAAAACAACATAACGATCTCAGATGCGCTGCTGGTGTTGTCATGGCAACCAACACAAACATTTCAGCGTCAGCTACAACACCTGTTGGCTTTTCTGGATGCTCTTTATAGGGACCTAATCCCACAAAATGACAGGGATGATCCTGGTGACAATCGGACAATGTATGTAGTGGTTTGGGATAATGTTAGCTTCCATCACTCTGCTGTAGTCAGGCAGTGGTTTGCAGCACACGACAGGATGCTTATGAAGTTTCTTCCTCCTTACACTCCATTCCTAAATCCAATTGAGGAGTTTTTCTCTTCCTGGAGGTGGAAGGTATATGACAGGCATCCACATACCCAAATGACCCTGCTAGCAGCTATGGATGCAGCTTGTGATGACGTCACAGCAGAGTCCTGCAGAGGGTGGATTCGACACTCCAGAAGATATTTTCCCCGATGCATCGATAGAGCTGACATTCGCTGTGATGTTGATGAAAATATGTGGGCAGACAGACAGGAGCGTCTAGATATCAATGGTTGATATGCAGCAGTGTCTGTTTTCCAGTTGTTTTTTTTTGTTTCATAACTACTGCAGTAAGGTTTACTGTCTAAGTGAGTTTATGTTTGCTGTAAAATGTTTGATTTACTGTATTTCCCCAGTTGCACAATGCTGTGCACAGTTTCAATTGAATATTATCAGGAGTGCATATGAAGTGTCTTGATTTTCCTTTACAATTTATGGTTTTCTACATGCCATGCATGCTGTCCAGACTTGACATGTCATTGGGAAGCACCTACAAAGAAATCCGTCACAATGAGAACATGTTCAAACCATTTGCTTTTGTGACCAAAGGTGCTGGTGTAATGACTTGTAATTGTGACAGCCCTGACACTTTGATTGATATAAGTACTTGCTTTTGATGAATATATTATCTGTTTTGATTAAGGGACTTGCTTTTGAAGCATTGACTACTTATTTTGAGCAACTGACTTGCTTTTGACCAACTGACTTTTCTTTTTGATGAAGTGACTCACTTTTGCAAGTTATCCACCATGTTTTGCAGTTTGCACTAATTGTTTTGTGAAGAGCCTTAGTAGTGGTGCAGAGATCAATTCTGTTGTAAGAAATGCACCAAAGCAACTGAGAAACACTGTAAGGGGGTCAATTGTAAATTTCCCTCCTCTTTTAATTTTCTCTGAAGAGTAGCAACATGGGGGTCTCAAAACAACTCTCACATGACCTGAAGACAAAGATTGTTCACCATCATGGTTTAGGGGAAGGATACAGAAAGCTGTCTTAGAGATTTAAGCTGTCTGTTTCCACAGTTAGGAACATATTGAGAAAATGGAAGACCACAGGCTCAGTTCAAGTTAAGGCTTGAAGTGGCAGACCAAGAAAAATCTCGGATAGACAGAAGCGACGAATGGTGAGAACAGTCAGAGTCAACCCACAGACCAGCACCAAAGACCTACAACATCATCTTGCAGCAGATGGAGTCACTGTACATCGTTCAACCATTCGGCTGTATGCAAGAGTGATGCAGAGGAAGCCTTTGCTCCACCCACAGCACAAACAGAGCCGCTTGAGGTTTGCTAAAGCACATTTGGACAAGCAAGCTTCATTCTGGAATAAGGTGCTGTGGACTGATGAAACGAAAATTGAGTTATTTGGGCATAACAAGGGGCGTTATGCATGGAGAAAAAAGAACACAGTATTCCAAGAAAAACACCTGCTACCTACAGTAAAATATGGTGGTGGTTCCATCATGCTGTGGGGCTGTGGGGCCAGTGCACGGACTGGGAATCTTGTCAAAGTTGAGGGACACATGGATTCCACTCAGTATCAGCGGATTTTGGAGACCAATGTCCAGGAATCAGTGACAAAGCTGAAGCTGCGTCGGGGCTGGATCTTTCAACAAGACAACAACCCAAAATACTGCTCAAAAAAGACATTCATTCAGAGGAACAAGTACAACGTTCTGGAACGGCCATCTCAGTCCCCAGACTTGAATATTACTGAAAATCTGTGGTGTGAGTTAAAGAGAGCTGTCCATGCTCGGAAGCCATCAAACCTGAATGAACTAGAGATGTTTTGTAAAGAGGAATGGTTCAAAATACCTTCAACCACAATCCAGACTCTCATTGGAACCTACAGGAAGCGTTTAGAGGCTGTACTTTCTGCAAAAGGCGGATCTAGGAAAGTTCAAGAAGTTCTTGGGAATATCATCTCCAGATTTTTACAGACCAAAAGTGGGACCTAAAATTCCCAAACTGTAAAATAATGCTTAACCTTTCACATGTGGCATACTGAGTGACAGCTAAGCAATGGAAACTGAGGCTACAGTTTGATATTCTGGTGTGACGAGTCTCGATTTCTGCCAAAACATTCAGATGTTAGGGTCAGAGTTTGCTGTAAACATGAAAATCTGGATCCATGCTGCCTTGTATCAACAGTTCAGGCTGGTGATGGTGCGATGATGCTGGTGATATTTTTTAGGCACACTTTGGGTCCCTTAATACTAACTAGCATGCTAGTACTTAGTACGAGCATCATTTAAACACCAGAGCCTAACTGACCATTGTTAAAAGATGTCAGAGGCTCACCTCCACTGACTAAGTGACGATAGAAATATAACACAGAGTTCAACAACAAGTATAGCTGTATGTGAATTTGGTGAAGCTAATCTTTTTAGGAGCAAAGATATATTTCATTCGATGTAACAAACATACACATTTTGTTCGATGTAGTGAATAAGCAGAAAAGTATCAAATGAAAATGTGTTGATTCTGAATACTGAAATGTCATCTGAGTAATGAGTTAGGCAACCGGATGAGCCATAGGGCATCTGCTCAAGAGAAGGACAGAGGTATGGGCAGAAATCTGTGCCATCAGAAACTGAATTTGAATAATTTGAATTTGAATTGCTCAGATTGAATCTGAATTGTAACTTGAATAAATGCTTTTGAAAACTGAATTTGAATTAGTCTAATTTGAAATTGAATTTATGGTTTGAAAATGATCATCACTAAATTTAAATTGAATTTTATATATTGAAAATGAATTCATTTGCTTTGAAACCGCATTTTATCCTTTAAAAATTCAGCTCTCGAATAATTTCAGTTTCACTCTCACCATTCAATTTCAGTTCCAAAATTCAATTTTTTGGAACTTACATCCGGTTCCGGTTCAAGCGCAGATTAATAGAACTACGTTTTACTAGCGGACTGAAAGTGTTACTGATGGGAGTCTACAGCGTCTTGAGCTGAGTTAAGACTTCAGAAGTCATTCGTCATGTCGAATGACCAGCGGATAAACTCTCAGGTTGGTAATAAATGTATTACATCTATAAGAACAAGCGTCATGTTAACAAATGATAGACGTACAGTAACTTTTATGCTTATTGTAGCTGTTAGCTAAAAACGCTAATTTAGCCTAGTTTGCCCTGGATTTAGCTTTGACAAACAAATATGATCGACTGTTTCTAGTAGAATTCCAAAGTTGTCATCTTGTACCCTGTCAGAGCCCTGTATGCTTGCAGAGACCCGTACAGTAGGGAAACATGCAAACAGTGTCCAAACCTTTGTATTTTAGCTTTATTTATGTCTTACACAGCATCCCACCTCTTTAGCTAACTTAATAACTTAATAACTTTAGCAAGTACAAATTTCGTAAGTCATGCCATGGACGCAGTTTGCAGATTTCTTGCTTCCTCATTTTCATGTTGTCCATGTGCATGTTACGCAGATACTACAAGAGACAGTTTCTCATCATATTGTGTATTAGAAACATTCAGATTACTATAGACAAGTTTATTGAGCTTTTACCCTCTTTGATAATTATTCCTTAAATTTTTGTGGCTTTTTTTTGTTATCAATTCTGAACAAGTTAGTACATTTCAAACAGGCTAGGCATTTGGGATCAAACATTTTTTAGAGATTCAGAATAGTTCAATTTTTTAGGTTTGGTTTCTCTTTTTTTTTTTGTTTTTCTCAGCGTCTTAAGATCCGCTTTTCCAAAATACCTTCCCTGTATTCAGTTCACATTCTGAGAAGCACCAAAGGCACAGAGGACAAAAAAAATGTCTCTGAGCCCCCGAAAAAGTTCAAAGTTCTAAATATGATTAATTGGCCTGTAAAAGAGATCAACTAAGTACAACTCTGCTCAAAAAGTGACTTAAGCAAAATTAACAGTATACACAACTTAACTCACAAACTGACCTAAACACAAAGACACTGAAGGGTAACTTTTATAGTGGTTTGGTCAAACGATTTACACACACAAGCGGAAACAAACTAAACATCAATACTATCTACTATCTATCTAAGCTAAAACACCCCCTTACTGACAAGCACAGGGTTGGTCCTGCTGACCTGGCGTTGTGTTTTCAAAGTCCTCACCCTTTGGCCACACCTTTTGCCCAGACAGTAAACACTCAACTCCCCAAACCAGGTAACTCAAAAGAAAGAGAAACATTCTTTGGTTTTCTGTAGAGCAAATCCAAGTGGAACTGATAAGGAGGATCGATAGGCAGGCAGACTAACAATTCCAAGGAAATGATCTACTGGTGTGCAATTCCCATCCCTACACAGGACTATTTATACACATGCAGTACCTCACTACAACACCTGCCTTACTTCACAAGGAAAAAGGCACTTCTAAAGTATGTAAGCAGATACAAGCGACAGCGGTCATAATAATTTTTACTGTGGCACTGTGTTGCTCCTTTTATTATTGTTTTGGTGACGGTTTAAGGAGAAGAAATGGTCTTCTCTGATAAATGAACCATTTATGATGCCATGGTAGAAGCAGCAGACAGAGAGGTCTTCACTGACACATGTGCTTTCCATGGCAGTTGACCTTTAATGATATGATTTACGTTAGTTTTAATTCGCTCAAAGCTAGACGAAAACAATTCTATAAATTCTGGTGTTTGGGATTTCTCCCTCTCCCATTTTTACATCTCTCTCTATCTCTACAGGCCTGACTGGAGAACAGGAGACAGTTGCCATGGTGAAGTGAGAAGAGTGGTCTTCTTATTACAGAGAGAAGTTTGTGCCATACGGGGCGAAAGATAAACCAAGTGCAAACCGCGGCCAGCCCTCAACTATTTCGACCAATCACATTAATATTCTGTTTTTATGATGCATAATAGGAGTGTTTACTTCCTGGGTGCGGTGCGGTTTGTTCATTTAGGTTTGCTAAATGAAGTAAGAGACACGGTGATGTTAGTTACTTGAACCTTTAACTGTCTAATAAATTTTGAGAAACGTGTACTTTGAGTTTATGTTGTCTTCTCTCATAAAGAACCTGACAATACTTCAGATACTGTTATCTTCTGCCAATACGTCAGCAGCCTTGTCCTTCCATACCTGAGAATAGAAGCTAACTGTTGTGTTGAGCTTCTTCTTTAATCACTTACATTTGGAGTCCACAAATAAAATCTACAAATGTGATGACTTGTTCCTCACGTTTCACTAGCTTTACACCAGATGTGTGCGCTGTGTGTACTCATTCCTGGAGCTGTCAGTAAAAATCCAACATGGTGACCTATTCTGAGCATGTTCCTTTTCACTGGCTGATGTCAAAGATTGATCACCTGTTGCAAAAATGGCAGAGTTTATTCTTACACGGTTACACCGTGCGCCAGTTTGCAACTACCTGAGATTTTATTGGTTTTATTGACTTTTGGTCTCACCTTCTAATTCATTGTGGTACCCGTGCAACCCATGCAAGACATGCACTACTTATGTACCATATTGTCTGAGCCAAAAACTTAAAGAAGCAGCTTTGACAGCATGACATTGCCTGTGAAATCAACTAAAGACACAAGCTAGCTCATTAGCAGCTAAAAATGGCATCTTGTTTGTTTAATTAAACTGCCAACAACCGTCTTGTTTCTTTAATCATTTAATCATCTTCAATAAATTAACTTACAAATGTGATACTATTTAAGGGGAACTAACAGCGATATTTATTACAGGAAGATTTATTGCCAGGAAGCATTGTTATAATCAACCAAACACAAATTTCCTCATCTCCATTTAAAAAAACAGACATTCCTCCAGTCATAACAAGTATCATCGGTGCACCTACTAAACCTCAGGTTGTCCTAGAAGTGTCTATTGGAGTGTGAATGTTGGACAAGGTGCTGTGGAATAGTAAAAAGCAGTGTATGGATGTGTGTGTGTGGTGAAGAAACGCTCTGAGACACACACAGACACACACACACACACACACACACACACACACACACTCAAGTACAGTACAGATACCTGAAGTACAGTAATGAAGTATTTGTACTTCGTTGCTTCCCACCTCTGGTGTCAAGACTGATAGAATAAGTCTTGTTGCTGCTCACTGGTTAAGCCAGTGGTTCCCAAGCTTTTTTTTTTGCCAGGCCCCCTTTGTTTTACAAGAAAAATATTCGCCCCCCGCACAAACACATCCTCCAAACACACACACCCATATTTTGTTTACAAACTCCATTGCGGTTTATTTCACACCTCAAACATGTAGTAAACAATTAAGCAAATACAAGTAAACGGCAATAAATTACAGGCAGTAATAAAATATACTACTAACTCTTTTACGCTACGTCCGCACCTACACGGGTATTTTTGAACACGCAGCTGTTTCTATGCGTTTGGGCCTTTCGTCAACACGTAAACGGCGTTGCGATTCACCGAAAACGGAGGTGATTTAAAACTCCTCTTTTGCGTTTACGTGTGGACGAGGATTACAGAGTTCGTCACGCAACGTCAAAGGTATGTGCCTCTTTTCACGTCACGCTGTGCGCCACGTTTTTTTTTTATTTTTTTTTTTTTTATTTATTAGTAAAGATAACATACAAACAAAATGCACCATACATTATACAATCAAAGAATAAACATTCCTTACATATTAACTCTTAAACATAGGAAAAAATATATATATATATAAAAATGGGGTCACATAATTTAACAGATTATTAACTCACTAAATCAAAATCTTCTACAAAGGAAACAAAAAGAGCAGCCTTTTTTTTTTTTAACTAAAGTCAAAGATTTGACCAACAGACTTAAGTCGTTTTTCCAGTAAGCTAGTGTTGGTTTGGTCTTAAAAAACGACATTTATGTATAAATTGTTTGCACAAAATTAATAACACATTAACACCATAATTAGCTTTCTTTTCTTTCAAAAACACTCCAAACATTATCATATTTAAGGTAAATGGGGTAACTTGAATCCCCCTGGAATAAAGCCAGGTATGAAAATCCAACCAAAATATTTGCATAAAATTGCACAAAAAGAACAGATGGTCCAAATCCTCCTCTTCTGTTTCACAAAATACACAATTACCAGTTTCTATTTTGAATCTATCACCAAGGAGTCTATTTGTCGGGTAAATTTTATTCAAAATTTTAAATTGGACTTCTTTCCTTTAGGAGGTATAGGGAAGGTGATATAATTAATTCTTATTTTTCAATTTCTTCCTTTGGAAATCTTTTAATATGTAATTACGTCTAAGTAAATTTGGAGAATAAAGACTCCTTAATGAAGATCTTAGAAACTTATTATTGCATTTAATATCACAAAATCGAATATCATCTATATATAATTGTCTTAACTTGGGGGAGATGTCAGAATATATTATATCATTTACAACTATGTTTTTAAGTGACAGTGGAATGGATTTTATAACCCGATTAAATTTACTTTTAGAACATTGGATATTAAACTTTTGGCAAAAATCCTGATGTTCTAGAACATGTCCTTCCTTATCTACAAAATGGGCAATTGCCCAAACACCTTTGAAAACCAATCTTGAATAAAAATAGATTTTCTGTTTATTAGTATATATCTATTGTTCCAAATTGGGCTATTATGTGGAGTGAAATTATGTTTAAATAACATTTTCCAATAAAGAAGGACCTGTTTATGGAATTCAGAGAGTTTAATAGGTAGCTTAGTAATTTCAAAGTCACACTTTAGGAGAAAATCGATACCCCCCAATGTGTTAAAGACCTTACTTGGTATAAAAAACCAAATGGAGTGTGGATTATTTAGGAAGGATTTTAACCATTTAAGTTTCAAAACACCATTCATTATATCAAAGTCAATTGCGTTTCCACCACCTTCAATGTATGGTTTAACCAAATCATCTTTAGATATATAATGGCACTTATTCCTCCAAATAA